>NW_020799095.1:135093085-135109868 GCF_003259725.1 Athene cunicularia
AGAGAAGAGAAGAGAAGAGAAGAGAAGAGAAGAGAAGAGAAGAGAAGAGAAGAGAAGAGAAGAGAAGAGAAGAGAAGAGAAGAGAAGAGAGAAAAGAGGTCTCCAACAAGATAGTATGAGCAAAATACTGATCCAGCCTTGCTGCAGAAGTTTCTTCAGGCAAGTTTTCAAGAAAAATGGAAGGAAGCCAAATAGAGTACAGGAAAAAAAAAAAACCACCATGCAACTTTTCTGCTGTCTCTACAGTATTTAGCTTCTGATTGCTTGATTATCACTATTAAGAGTCATGATCACTGGGTTACAACTGTGTCTTGCATCCATCTCTAGCGCAGTGATATATTTTTTTTTTTTTTTGTTAAGAAAAGAGCACAACTGCACTTAACATATGCAGAAGCTATATCTTGTCTTACATGGTCCTCAGAATAAGAGATGCAAATATGAGTGTGATTGGAAGGGTATTTTTCCTTCATGGGTGCTTATAAAACACAGGGTATTTTTTCATTCTAAACCAGAAAAAACTTTTTTTTCCAGAATTTTCCAAGGAATGGAAAACCCAGACTTTTGACCATCTTTAGAGGAATCATTGCCTCCCCAAACTTTAGTCTTCTCTCACATGTTCTTTGGTAAACTGGCATGTGGACTGTGATTCAGAAACCCAATTTAGGCATTTCCATACAGTGAATGCAGACATTAGACAACTAAAATGAAGTTCACAGCCTCTGGAGTCTGTGATAGACAGGACACAGGCATCTTCTGCAGTTTTCATTGCTGTGGATGAAGATAAAAAAATTCACAGCCCAAGAGAGGTCTCTAGGCTAAGGGGCGTGTGTGTGGAAAGCAAAGTCATAGTTTGGGAACAGGCATATGACTGTGTCATGGCTGTGCTCTTTTTGGTGTTGGTAGTTTAACTCAGAATGACAGCCATTAAAGAGTAACAGGCCTAAGGGAGTGACTGGAGAATAGCTATAGGCATGGTGCACACTTCCCTGCTCTGTTTCTGGTCCAGGACATCTCCCTTCCAGCCTTTGTGCTCTTTCTAAGCCTTTCAAGACACACAACTGATGACCACTTCCATTAACTCTAAACCAATTTTGGTTTTCGAACCAAATAACTGGAAAGAGGAAACAAATACTGATGTGATGGTGACTATCTTTTTCTCAGAAAGAATTAGTGTCCTTACAAAGTTGAAAAATTGGATACCTATCAGCTTCAAAGAGATTTTCTTGTTCAGGGTAACAAGAAAACATCCAGGCAAAGCAGAAACTTGAAGACATGGAGCTGGGCATTGTCCACATTCAGCCTTTTGAAGTTGATGGGAAGAAGCATGGTTCTGGAGCTGGTTATACATATTTTCCCTTTGGAAGAGGAATGGGGCTGTATAGAATTCTACTTTCTGTTATGTTCTTTCCTTTTATTCTCTGATTGGTTCATACAATATGCATTAGCAGTTCCTGGGGCAATGAACTAAAGAAGGTTTCCTTTCTGACACTGATTTTTAAGGAGAAAATATGTTTTATTCATATTTATTTCATCTAAGTGTCACAGAGTCAAGGTTGTCTGGTACCTCCAATAAAGTAGTTGTATAAAAACTACCATTCTGTTCTTTCAAAACGTACAAGGAAATCCTGAATATAATACATTAAGCAAACCAGTGTCTACATGGATAGACAATACATGTAGCTCTACTTTTTATAATATCCTTGTTCCCATATTAGTTCATGATTTATTAAATATGCCACAGTTATTAAAAATGGAATGGCTTTGATATTGCTTTTAGCTGGCAGAAATTATACATCAGCTATTCCAGCTCCTCAGCCATGTTATAAAATTGGTCCAGCATAAGGTCCAGAATTAAATTAAAATGAGGCATAGAGTAGCCTAGTGAATGTTGCCAGGTGACCTTCTGAAATATTAATATAGCTTGACCTAAGCTTTATTGCTTTAAACCTGCAACTCATGCAATTTCACACAGGCAGCATAGCCTTGAGATAAAAACCTGATGACTAAGAAAAAGTGGCTTGATTTTCCACAAAGATCTTGAGCTTGCCAGTTGTTTCTCTCCAAGGGACTTGGGCTTGTTGCCTGGGTTAGATGCCCTGAGGTTTACTTTTGATACGAGTGTTTCTAATAACTCTAGTGTAAGGACTGGCTGGAACACCACATTTCTCCTTTAAGTATATTAGATTTTCATGTATTATATTAAGGAGAGACTTCTGTCATTTCCCACCACGCTTTCTATCCTTTTGCTTGTTTTTTCTTATTGCTTTATTGTCCTCTGCCTTTCAGTGAACTCAAAACCCTCTTGCTGCTTTGAGATGCCTTATAGCTCTAGGTATTCCTATGGAAGGAGAGCTGTAGCGAAACCTTCTCCAACCATCCTGGACATTTTTTGTTATGGTAAGTTCCTTCATAAGCAAAGTCCTTATATTGAAAAAAAAATCATGAAAATAATTTGTACCTGTTTTACAGCACTTCTATGTGACCAGAGTGGTGTAAAGATTCTGTGATACAACTAAAGTTTAGGTATCTATAAAATATGATTATTTGTATAAAAGTATAGATACACATATAAAAAATTGTCTGGGATTTCAAGAGATTTTTGTTAGCCCTCACACTAACATCTCCCTTCCTTTTTCCATGCTGTTGCCTGCTTTATGTCAGCACAGCTGCCAGGGCTGGCAGAAGGATCCGGCTGAAACAGGGTGAATTTTCTTCCCTGGTGGGGACCACACTGCCTGGGGACAGATGAGCATTTCAGCAGCCTGTGTGCTAAGCAGGGAGCAGCTGGTCGGAAACGCTGACTACAGGGGAACATCTGAAACCCTGCTGCTCTCCAGAAGTTGAGCACTAATCAGTGTTTCAGGGAGGCTTTTCTCTCCCTGTGGTTTATAGCCTAGAAAGCCTTTCATGTGCACATACTGATTTTAGGCACCTCCATAGTCTGACATATATTTAATGTCTGCTTTTTTGGATCACTGGAATCTACTTTATACCTGAATACTTTTTTTTTTTTTAATGTGGCCCAGCATATCTTTAAATGAGAGTTTGGAATGTCAGCACAAAAAGGAACAAATAACAAAGAAAGAATGGTTAAAGGCTTTCAACTGCTTAATATTTTTATAAGAAATACTATTCCACTTAAAAAAAAAAAAAAAAAGGAAATGTTTCCATTTAAGCAATAAATACCTGAAAATAAAAGCCAGATGCTGCACTGAGAAAGATATTCACACTGAGTTTTGCTCTAATTCAAAATCTGTCTATATGTGTATTTGCGATACTTCATTGGTTTGGTGATAAATAGAAATAATACAACAGTGAAAAGTCTTAGGATGATGGCAAAAGGGATTTTTTCTTTTGCATAGTCCTACAAAAGGATAGCAATCCTCAGAGACACCTAGTTCAAGTCCCATTTGCCACCTAAGCAATGTGAATATTTAGTCAGAGTTTAAAATTTGAGAAAGGGACAACTCATTAAAGGTATTGAGAGAAAATACAGTTTTGTATATGAGTATACTATGGTATAGCCAGTTAGATAATTTAAAAGGTTAATGTAACAAGATGAGGAATATTTAAATTGGTTTTGAAGACAATAGCCATATCAATAGAAAAACTTCTGAAAAATTCCTAAATTAAAACCTATGCAAGAGCTATTTATATAATTAAAGATGATTACTGTAAGTTATTATGCATAATATTGTAAAATATTTCCATTTTTACCCCAAAATATATGCAAAATATTCCAGGTAGGAATTCAATGGGATTTAAGGGAGTACAAACAAAAACTATTTCTAACATTATTTTTACATTTTAAGACATTAAGTAATATTTCTATTTATCAATATGCAAACTAATATTGTTAAAGACCAGATTTCAGTGTTAAATATTAAATAATCATACACTGTGCTTTACAAGAAAAAAATTACTATTATACTGCAGATAATTGTGACTAGAGCTGTCTTCAAAATATAGACAAGAGTCGGTTAAAAAAGGTCACACATCCCAGTTATTTCTTTGATAAATCATAGGTGGTTTTTGTTTTTTTTTGGGTTTTTTTTTTTTTAATATTTTGAAAAATGTGACTTTTGTTATGACTGGAAAAGCAAAGTGTCTATACGTAAGCTAAGTGCGAAAACTGCTGTTAGAATGAGGGGGAAAGCAATTTGTTTTGTAAGATGCATGAAAAGGTTATTTCTCACAAACTGGATCCAGCAGGCTGCTTCACTATCATTCCCTCAAAGTATGATGAAGATGTTAAAGATAAATGCCCTAATGAATTAATATGAATTACCAGTTTCATTCTAATACACAGACAAAATATATTAATAATCTATCAGCTGTGCTAAGAAGATCAGGATTTACCTGTTGGACTGTAGCATCCTTTGTATGCAACTATAATCTGAAATACAAACGAACATTATTAAAGCTGAAGTCCTAAGCACTTTTCAAAATGGGGATCTAATTTTCATAAAGATGTCTCAGCCCTGCTCTCATGTTCACTGCCGTGTTCATTCCATCATGAAAAGGACTAGTTGCTTATAATGCTTAATATGAGGATCCACAAACTCCCCTGTTCCATTGGTCTGAACCCTCTCCTCTTTTCAGGAATATTTGTACTGATTGGAAAAAAAGTTTTCATCCAGACTGGAAAACCTGCTAAAGTCAATGGGCTTTTTTCCATAAACATTTCCAGAATTTTTCACCTCTATTATTAATAATAACAGTAGCTGTATATGTTTCCATGACTGTAGAGGACTATCTTTCAAAGCAGTGTTCAGAGCACACAGATACAGCTGTAATGAGCCCTTCCTCAGGCCGACTCATCCCTGTGTGTGCACAGGAAAGGGACTCTTACGGCCAGCACAAATCTGTAGTTGCAAAGACTCCCCAGGAGCCTGCGAACAGCCCAGCTCTGTTTCTACTGCTGAAACAGTTTCTATCCTGAGTCAGATACTTGAGCTCTGCATCTCCTCCTTCCTTGCTTTGTCACTACCTGGAATGTCTGGCTCCACCACCTCATCCATGGTGCTCCCGGCACAGGGCTCCAAGCCGTCTGCCTGGCGGCCGTGCTTCCCCTCACCCTCAAATCCACCACCCTGTGCTGTGCTCCCTGTTTCAGATGGCCCTAACCCCATGTTCTGTTCATGTTCCTGGTGTAGGGGACAAAGGATGGTTATCAGTGTCCTAATCATAACATGGGCATGTTTCCTATATTCACTAAGATATATTTTATCCAGTACCTGCCTTGTGTCTAAACAAAGCTGCTGAAACTATACGTAGGCTAAAGCTTAGGAGAACAGAAGAGGGCACCTAGCAATCACAGCTTGTTGCCAGTTTGTTTCTGGTTCGTTAGAAGCTCTGACAACCCTAACACAGATGCTCCAGTTACAGCAGAGAGCTCCCCTGTGCAGAAGCTGGGTGTTCCTTGCCATCTTTTAAGGACCTTAATATAAGTGTTCACATCTACCCTTCCTTGGGACTGTCTTGCAGAACAGCACTGCTGACTGCCACCCACATGGGATCATCTTCAGGAGATACCAGTTTTTTATCAATTACTAACTGTCCACAGTGGAATATGTTTTCACATGACACCTGCAGTGTGAATTGCCATTGTCTCTGTGCACTAAGGAGAAACCACTGTTTGTCCATTCTTACCTGAAGCCAAGTGGAGAAGCTGTGTTCATCTCAGTGGAGTTATGTCTGCTGATCCAGCTGAAAACCTGGTGGTGTGGCTATTGTACATGGCCAGAATGAGTTGAATGTGTAGCTGTGGTTTTAAAAGATGTGAAGATGCATACTAATGGTTTAAAGGTTGGACCAGGTGATCCTTGAGGTCCCTTCCAACCTGGTATTCTATAATAGTAAATTTATCACTGATCATATCCTCATATTAATCATAAGGAAATTAATAACTTTTGTGTTTTGCATGTGAAGGGCCTTCCATGTTTAAATACATTAAGAAGCTTGTGTTAGGAGTGATTTTTTTTTCTCTTTAATACTCCTGAGGCTGCTGAACAGATGTCAGCTGTACCTGAGCAGAAGAACATGGCTATTAATATATTGCCAAACAAATACTGTATTATACACTGCTGCATAGTTTTAATTGCACTAGACAGTATTTACAATTCAAATAACATAAGCATTCAGAAATTGTGTTGTTAATTTGTGGTAAATTTTCATTTACTAATTTTTAATTTAAAAATATACCTTCAGTCTTGATTTGGTTCAATGAGTGTAATTTTACCTAAAGGGAGAGCACCTACAAATCCAACTCAACTTTATGATTTACTTAAGAAAATAATACAAGTCAAATACAATAATAAGATTATTGCTAAGAAGGTCTTACAGAACATATGGAGTATGATCATGGATTAAAGTACTATTTGAATAAACTACTGCTTATGGCCTAGGTTTACCCTTGTGATCTGTCATTTCTGTTTATAATATATAAAGTGAATGCTACATGACTACTTTATATTTTTTCTTTTCAAATGACGTGAATAGAGAAATAATTCTCCACACTTTGTCCTTAATATTCATCATTGCTGAAGGAAAAAATCTAACACTGTCCTTCAGTAGACTAGATGGTATTTGCGGCTAAGTGCTTCTCAAAATGCCATCTTGAAAGTAGCGTATTTCTAAAAAGACCATGGACAACACATAGAGACATACTGCTGGTATCCTGCAGCTCCATATGTTTCCTCTAGTGTCTGTGAATTTTCTGGATCATCAGAGATTGAAAGTCTGTCTCGAAGGTAACCAGGTTCTCCCTGGCTAGTCTGTGTGTTGTGAAATTGGGTACAAGACTCCTGAATTTCAGCCAAGCTACATGCACCAATGTAACGGAAGGCAGAAGAAAAGCCATCTTTTGTTAGCTACTTCTCTGCATTCAGAACTCACTGTGCAGTCATTGAAATACTTGCAGGACACCGCGGTTCTGCAGAAATGAACAAGAGCCAGCAGTGTGCCCAGGGGGCCAAGAAGGCCAATGGCATCCTGGCTTGTGTCAGCAATAGCGTGGCCAGCAGGGACAGGGAAGGGATCTGACCCCTGTACTCGGCACTGGTGAGGCCGCACCTCGATTCCTGTGTTCAGTTTTGGGCCCCTCACTACAAAAAGGACATTGAATGACTCGAGCGTGTCCAGAGAAGGGCAACGGAGCTGGTGCAGGGTCTGGAGCACAGGTCGTACGGGGAGCGGCTGAGGGAACTGGGGGTGTTTAGTCTGGAGAAGAGGAGGCTGAGGGGAGACCTCATCGCCCTCTACAGCTGCCTGAAAGGAGGTTGCAGAGAGCTGGGGATGAGTCTCTTTAACCAAGTAACAAGTGATAGGACAAGAGGTAATGTCCTCAAGTTGCACCAGGGAAGGTTTAGACTGGATATTAGGAAGCATTTCTTTCCAGAACGGGTTGTTAGGCGTTGGAATGGGCTGCCCAGGGAGGTGGTGGAGTCCCCATCCCTGGAGGTGTTTAAGAGTCGGGTTGACATAGCGCTGAGGGATCTGGTGTAGTTGGGAACTGTCAGTGTTAGGTTAATGGTTGGACTGGATGATCTTCAAGGTCTTTTCTAACCTAGACAATTCTGTGATTCTGTGATTCTATGAAATGGAGGGGAACCTAATTGGTGTGATTTTATCCAGTGCTGCTCTTTCCCAGAAACATGTAACTAGATGGACAACTGTCTCAAAGCTGCCAAAAGTTATGGAAATATTACCCCACAGGTCAAGTTCATATATCAATCAGTGAGATAAATGCTGGTCCCTTAAGAAAAAATGGGAGGAACCTGTCTTCTAGTATCCTTGTAGCTGTATAGCTTGTGATTGTCCATGGTCAGTGCTATTGATGTGGTCTTACCTTTCTCACCAAAATTAGTTATTTTTTTCTGGACAAGAGATGCTAGAAACCTGTAGTCATTGGAGAGGATTTTAAAGATTATTTTTAATAATTAGCTAGCATATTTGTGTTTGATTTCACTTATTTGAGTACAGAATAAAGTAGCTGGATTTCATAGCAATTGCTCTCTAGAGGAAATAAATAATGCAAGCAGGAGGAGAAATAAAGCAATGTGCCACTTTAAGGTAGGCCCAGTACCTATGGTTTTTTGTCAGAAACTTATAGAGGGTCTTGCAATATTCAAATGTAAGTTGTTAAAAAATGCTTTCAGTTGTGAAAAGTTTCTCATTCATACATGAGAGTAAATCACTATTAGCAGAAGCTGTCTTCTGGCTTTCAGGGTGCTACTAGAGATGTGCATCAAATATTGCTTTTTGCTAAAGTATTCAGAGGAAAACAAGAGACTGTACAAGTGTTACCTGTTGCATGTACCTCCAGTGCAAACACTACTAATAAACAGTGTCTGGAGCTGAGTAGCTAAAAGCAAAACTGAAATAAAGGCAAATGATAGAGAGGAAAATGGTTAATGTTTCTCACTAAAGTGGCAATTTAACTAGTTATTGCCTAGGGCTATCACAGTTGGAAAATTACATAGCTGGAATGAAATGCCTTCTGGAAATCATCCCTAACTTTTCTTCATTTATCAAAAAGTGTTTTACTGAGATATTCTTTTAGTGAGATTCTTTTTCATAAATTTTACCTAATTGATGGGTGTTTCCTCCCTGCTGTCCCAAACAAAACTGGGGAGTTTAGAGAAACACAGCTCTTCAACTATTTTAAAAACATCCTTCAAACTGCTACTGATTTTCTTCTGTCTTAAAAGAGTTGAAAGCAAAGAAGAGGGCAGAGAAACCTGACTGTGAAGGAGAGATTCAAGACAGTTTCTGCTCTTGTCAATGTGATTCCAAGTTAAGGACATCCACTTCCAGACACAAGATGCAATGATGATATAAGCGATTTGATAAGAAGGATTTATACCACTCACATGTGAGAAAAACTTTGAATTCTGTAACTGGCACTTTATGTACTTTATGTGTCAGGTTTTAGTTTGGGTTTTTTTTTTTGTTTTGTTTTTTGTTTGTTTGTCATAAGCCACAATTTCTGTGGAGAATCAGTTTCTGAGAAAGCATGAAGTGACACAAGCAGAGCTGAAAAAGAGATATTTTAGAGAGACCTAAAAGTTTATACTATGACTGAAAAACCATAACAACATTCTTTCTACCTTACAAAAACTATTGCTGCAGGAAGAAATTTTCTATTCTCATAACATCACAGATGATCTGAAATATATTTTCACTTGAGCCATTATTTTGACCTCTGTTTCTAGCATAAGCATATTTTATTTTTAAAAAATAAAACATTATACTATATGAGGAGACAAGGATCTCTGTAATTAAATATTTTTAGTCTCCTGAGTTCAAAGATTGCATGTTACCTTTACAAACAAGGATAAGTTGAAACTTCATAGAATCATATAACAGTCCAGGTTAGAAAGGAACTCCAAAGATCATCTGGTCCAGCCCTTGTGGGAAAGGGAGTCTAGACAAGATTACCTAGCACCCTGTCCAATTGCAACTTGCAATTGCATCCAATCACATTTTCATTCAGCTCAGCTTTCAAAGCCATGGAAGAAATTTAGTTCTCACTGTTATTTGTGAATACTGAATGGCTCGCACCTCACAAATAGCCACTCCCAGGCTGTCTGTGCCCTATACCCAACCTGATCACATCACTTTTTCCACGTGGAAGTTCCCTGGGAGGTCTGGAGAATACTCTGACCTACAAGTATGTACCCCAGTGAGGGACTACCACATTACCCTCTGCAAAGCTGAGGTTCAGCATTCTGCTGAATCTGGCCCTGCAGAACGACAGGCTTGGGATCAGCAGGTCTACCACGGGCATCAGTCATGAGGACCTGCCCAAGTTTCGTTGGTTATTCTATTTCCTATGCCCTGATGCAGTCTGGTCCTGCTCACTTCCCTCACACTGTACTTGGGAAGGGAGGAAAGAAGTAGGAACTGCGGGGAGAATAGCACTGCTCCTCCTCTCATCAAGTCTGTAAGTGAACTTGGAGACACAAAAGGACGAGAAGATTGAAATATCTTATTTCCATAACTTGTGACAAGGCATAGCTCTGTCCCTCCCCTCATCACTGACACAACCTCCTATTGATTTTAATGAGCTAACTAACTCCTGAGCATCAGCCCTCCATCATGGGATGTTTAGTAAATGATTATAACTTCTTTTAACACAACTTTAGCACTGATGATCCTAATTTGTCATGTTTTCTTTGAAGAATGCTTATCCTGACTGACAGTCTTATGAATGTCATTGCACACAGATGTCATCACGATTTTAGAACAGCTCAGAGTATCGAAATGACTCAGGTTTATTCTTGAAAACTCCCTGTGGACTGCAAACTAACATTTTATCACTTTAGTAGTTATCTTCATGTGCACTTGAATGAGAATTTTTTTTCCAATTAGTCAGTTTAATAATGTTTGTCAAGTTCTACTTATGAGCGACTGTTCAATAAAACCAGTTAATTACATTTTATAGTTTCAGTGTGAAAACTGGATGGAAATGCTTTTGTTATAAATCAGACTTGGCACAGAGAGGAGCAGGATCACTAACTGACGTGTACAGTGCAGCTAAAGCTATGCCACCAAAAGAATACCAGGGACTGTGGGTAGCAAAAGAGAGGACAGGCTTAGCCCAGTGAATGGGAAAGAAGTGGTGAAGTCCCTCCTAAAAAAAGAAAAAAAAGTCAGGAAACTAGATCTCTCTGGCTCTGAGACTTACTGGTGGTTGTAGGCATCAGAGATGCTCCACACCTAACAAAATCTGCATAGCTTCAGGTGATGGGAGTTTTAATCAGTGCACCAATGGGAACTGGACCATATACATTTCAGTGTGATATTTAATTAAACAATATTTTATTTTGTTTGATGTGTGAAATAACATCTCAGGTTTCTTCAGTGTTTTTTTTTTTTGGTTTTTTTTTTTAATAAGTAATACTGAAAATGCTAAAAAATGGGAAAATATCTTTGATAGTGTGTCCAGGGGTGCTAGAGATTAAAGGCTACTTCCTCATCTATTTTACAGGAGAAATATTACAAGATAAAAGATTACAATATGCCATTATGCATAGCACTTTTACCTAGAATTCCTCCAGTGACTGCTGGGAGTTGCCATACTACGTCATAAATCGGTCAAGCAGAGGTGCAAAAATCTTGCTAGTTTTTAAATCTTTCTCTACTGTGTACAACCTGGCAGCAAATTATTTTAAAATTATTTTAGAAGTAGTAGTGAGCCATAGAGGAATTGAATGCCTTCTTATAGTTGCTTTGATACTCACTGCTACAAACAGCTGAAGTCACTACCATTGAATTAAGAGAATGTAATTTACTGCAGGACTACACAAACTTTTCTAGGGATTAGAGATTTCTTTGGTTTTGGAAATGTCATTATCTTGGGATTATTTTATCCCTTTACGCAGCCTGTGAGGATAATTTGGAAGATTCTGGAAAGAGGAGAGATACAATAAAAAAAAAGCTGACTATTTGCTAAACTACTGATTAAGTTACTAAATTACACCACCTGTGTGTGTACTGTTGCTTTGTCTACCCAAATTTGGACATGATATTTCTTTGTCTCCAAATAAATTTCATGTGAAGACTCATATTTTTACAGCCTAAATTCTACCTAAGTGCTTCTAGAAAGGCTTAGCCAATGGAAAGCAGTGGGCTCTGGACATAAATGGAATTTAATTTATTTTAACGTATCTTTCCACTTATAGAAGGGCCAAAGTATTTCTGACATTCCAATATTTCTATAATAAATTTCCAGTAACAGTGGAAAAAATTTAGTGACCACAAAAATGAAGGAGAAGGGGTAGTGTGGGTGCTTACTTCCAGGCAGTCCTGAACTGAATATTTGGATCCTTTCCCTCTCCTAATAACAACTGACATAAATGAAACCTTAGCCTTATAATCTGGGAAGGTAAATTCTGTTGAGAAACTCCAGGTGAGGCGAAAGGCTTACCGTGCTGAGTGGGTCATAAATTAATACCTTTCAAGCGTAATTAGTGTTTGAAGGATGTGACAACCTAATGTGGCATGAAAGATTAACCTATCCATGGCCACGCAGCAGGACATTTTCTGAACCATCAGTAAAACCAAAGAGGCATTGTCCCTGCCATGCCCTCCACACCACACCAAGAGCTGCCCAGCAACAAGGGGTTATAAACGGGGTGAGGAACTTGGGAGGACAAATCCTGAAAGGCACATACAGCTTCTGTGCCAGACACGCCTGCCTCATCAAAGCTCACAGACAAGAACCATGGCCTCAAAATATGGGCTTATCCCAAACTAGCAGAACTGGTGTAAGACACATGTTAACCTGATTTTACTATGTCATGCCAAGTTACCATAGGTCGTGAGATGGTGCATTGAATGATGCGTTTTTCTCAGGTATTGTTCAGTGAAGTAGCAATTTTCTTTGACTTTCTTCTGGGCATGGTGTAGTTTTTCTTAATACTTTATTTTCCTTTCTAATTAATTTTGCAGGTTTAGCTGCTGTGGATAAAAGCCCAACGTAAATAATTTACAGACAGCTGAGAAAGCATATTTAAATGTTTTCTGAGAACTACTTCATAATTAGTCGCTAGTTTGTTTTTTTTTTTTAAAGTAACAGTTTCTTAATGGAAGTTTGAGAGCGTAGAGCCAACATTATTCATGTTGTTTGTGCCTTCCAGTTTCGGGTAGGAAAATCTGCTCTGCAAGTTGCAGAACTAACATTAAAATCTACTGACTACCCCATGTATGGTTTACTCTCCTCAGTACTTAATCTGAAAGAAAAGTCTCCTTTATCCAGTAGACTGATGATTAGAGTATCCAGTAGGTTTTCTAGACACTTGGGTACAATCCCATTCTTTCCCTAAAATGACTGGAACCTGTACCAAAGAAATGTATCCTAATTAATAATTCACGGGATATGAAAGACCAGGTCTTTCTAATGACCACTGTCAAAATGCTTCAAAGCTATAAACACACTTTCATGTTCCTTGGGGTACCAGGTAAGACATACAGTCCTCCGTTTGCTAAGTGACTGCCCAGGCAGCAGGAGCTCCCACCTGTGGGCAGTGCAGAGAGAACAACCCTTTGCAGGCTGGAGCTTGGTGCTTAGTGTATCCCCCCAGGATGAGAGAAACCCTTCAGCAAAGCATCTTGTGTGAGCACAGACCATCAGAAAAATGTAGTTTGTCATCGCTTGACTCTTCTGGGCAATGTTCTTTGTGGGTTTTGAACAGAAATTAAGCGTAAATCTGGTTAAGGTACTCCCTATGTAACTGTACCTCTCCCCATGTATTTAAAATCTAGTTAACCTATTTTTGTAACATCTAGAAGCAATTTATGGGAGATAAAAGTATGTGAGTCATATTTCTAAGGGCAATTGCACAGCCCCATGCAGTTGAATAATTATTATCAAATCTATTATAAACTATATGATAAACTATTAAAAAATCTAGATTGAGTAACCATCTCCTGATAATGAAATTTAATTAAGTGTTTGGAGACAATTTGAACTGGCAGATCTTAAAATAAAATTAAAAACAATTATGAAATGCTCACATACAGTTTTGGATAAATTGAAAAGAGAAAATTTAATTGATAACAAGTAAATCAAAAGTATGTCCTGGGATATGAGTGTTAATATATCTTTAAATAAAAGGCAAAGATAATTAGATTCTTCTGAGAAAGAAGAGAATTAACATAGCATCCACAATGTCATAATTATTGTAAAAACTGTAAGTTACTGGGAATTGTTTCAATTGTGGTTCAGTTGTGGTTGAAATGCAACATCCAAGTATTCTTGAAATGGAAGATATTCTGGCATGGCTTGAGACAGGTTCTTTAAGGGAATATTTACTTAATGTTTCTTTTGCATAGCATTTTTGAGTTCTGACTTGTAATGCCTTAAAAGAGAGGGTTTTCAAAAGGTTTTAGTGAGTTGGAACTGCACTGTTCCAAGGTGGTAAACCTCTGAATTTAGGCATGTCCCTCCTCACAGCGTTGACCTCCTATAAGAATTTTGTGTTTATTTGGCTCCTTGATGTGGAAATTAAAAAAGATTAATTATGGGAACAATAGTGCTTCTCTCTTCAGTTATGCCAAGGCAAAGTTAGTCTGGGCTGCAATCCCGGACAGACAATACCTTGTACTGTAAAACACAACTGTAGAGCAAATGTGCCTCTGAGGCCTAACTCAAGAGGAGGAGTGGTCATGGCTTTGTTAGGATTTAGCTTAAAATTCACACCTGAAGAAGTATGAGCAAGGGAGGTCTAGATAGTAAAATCAAACACACTATTCAAACCACCTTAATGTAAACACCCAACACCTGCCTGTCCAAATAGCTCTTTAGATTACATTGACAGCAATAACTTGTGATTTAATTGTCTAAACACGAGTGTATCATCATTAGAGCACCCCAAAGTATCCTGCCTGGCCTCCTACAGTATTTGTTCCAAAAGGTATTGAGTATCATGTAACTCCTGCCATATCTGTCAGTCCTGTAGATACACTAGAGATACTTTGGATACCCAAGAGCATCTCAAATGGCACTAGATACTTCTTATTAGGCAAGTGAATCAAGTCCTAGAAGTCCACTGATACAGCAAGTTTAAAACTTAGCACATGTGTGTGATGTGTGGTTACTGATATCTTAACCTGCAGCTGAATCCCATTGACAGGTTTAAATCAATTAGCTACATGTAGGTGGCCAATAACATCTGAGGACCCAGGGGGTACCTGTGACATGCATCTGACACTGCAGATATGACACAGGCTCTCTGAAAGGGCACCACCTTTCCAAAGTGACAGCTGGAGACCAAGGGTGTCAGAAGTCTAGGTGCATCACTGAATCTTAGTGGCCTTGACTAGCCCCACCTGGGACCTCCTACCCACTCCCATGGGTCCAGGAGCATTATTTAAGCCTAGTTTTGGAGTTTCATCCTCTGCTTCAGCTAAACTGGAGGAGTGCTGGTCTCCAGTTCAGCCACAGCTTTGCCCTTCCTGACCAGGCAACATGTTGATCTAGGCCTCAACCCATGGACTGACAACCTTGACATTGGCCCTGCATCATCACTGTGGTATTCTTTCATGATCTGGACTCTTGGCTCCACCTGGCCACTACCTCTGGATCTGTTCTGTTTGGATATTGTGGGATTGGCCCTGGCTGGTAAGGCCCTTGCCCTGCTGGCCCTGGACTCCATTTATCTCTCAGCTCATCTTCTCTTAGCGAGCAGCCCTACTCTTGCTGCTCCCTAGTGAGGAGTGATACCCTGGTGCACCTTGCGGCTGAATCCTGCACTAGAGACTTGCACTGGATGCTATGACTGCTTTCTGCAATTGCATTGACTCCTTTTAGCAGTAGAAGACAAATGACCTAAAAGCCTTTTCAGAGAAAGCAAATATATGAATCAAAGGTCAATGCTGTTGTGACAGTTGCTGTGAGAGTGCATCGTCCCCACCTCTTGGAGGTTTGGCTATCTGTGCTCAAGGACACCCTAGAGCCAGTGCAAGTTCCATTACCTAGATATAGACTTTCAGATCTGGTTCCATGAAGAAGAAACTTGTGTTGTGAGTTATTCAGAAGAGTAGGCTGTATCTTGCTGTCTCTGAAGCACTAAGGAACCTTACTGGTAGTATCTTATCCAGACCTTAGATTGAAAAACATCCTAATTTCTCTCTTTTCAGCAGGGAATACTGAGATGTGATTAATTCAATAAAAAAGCTTGTAAAAGCAATCCAACATATGATACCTGAAATCTTTGTCCAGAATAACTCGGGAGGACACTGACAGCCTTATACACTGCTGCAACACAAAGACATACCATTGGGAATGACAAAGGAGGCAGTAAGAATAGTCTTGTTTGTTACATGGGAGAGAGGACTATGGACTGTCTTATGCCGTCTCTTTTTTTGTTTTGGGTAGTTCTGCAGCAGAGAAAAAAAGATGGAGGATTATTTACAAGACAGGCTGTTGCAGCCCATTGACTCAGACCCTGTGCTATTGGCAGCTGAGAAAAGATGTGCAGCCAGCATTGAATCATCTGGCTGCTATTCTCTCCATTTGTTCTCTGTCCAACATGTATCTGAAGCATCTTTTTAGTACAGCTGGCAGCATGTCTTCTATTGGGTGCCCTTTCACAACCAGGAAGGTTATAGAGGAACAAGCCTTGAGGCTCAGAATCCAGTCTGTAGCCAAATCTTCACTAAATAGTACTACTTCTCTTCCTCAGAGTGGGCCTGGCCTTACTGCTGAGTCTCCTTGTCCTTTTTCTAGGATTCAGTGGTCCACTGGGACATAATCCTTGAGTGCTCCCTTCTGATTATGTCCTGGGAAAGAGTCAAGGGGGCACCTGCTCCTTTCTGCCTGTCCATATGGTTGGGCTTAGCTCCATTTCTCCATCTCAGCAAGGCAGTGCTTAGTGCCTTGTAAGGGAACATGGGCTAGGGAGACAGTATGAATGGGAACTGGGCACAGGATAGTAGGGGAAAGAGTTTTTCATGGACAACCTTTCAGATGTTATCATCATTGGTTGATTCAAAGTACTTCCTCCATAGCTGGACCGGTAGCCTGGTGCCATATGAGATGGTTTTACCTAGGGGCATTGGTGCAGTGCTAGCAGTTAGCTGTGCCTGACTGCCTCGTCAGTACCGCCAAGGGATTCCAGTTTGTGGGGATGCATCTGGACCAATGACAGGTCCTTCTACTCCATCCTTTTTTTCCCCTTTTTTAAGCATTATTTTCTGTAGTAAAGAAAGTGTTGACAGTTTTCCTTTCTCCTCTCCTCTCCTCTCCTCTCCACTCCTCTCCTCTCCTCTCCTCTCC
>NW_020799095.1:135109918-135143501 GCF_003259725.1 Athene cunicularia
TGTGTATAAGAGACAGCTCCTCTCCTCTCCTCTCCTCTCCTCTCCTCTCCTCTCCTCCTGGTGTTTCTTAGGGTATGTGCTAAAGGCTCACCCCTCCCCACACAGAGGAGCGTGGAGCAAGAGGGCAGTGGGGCAGTCCCAGTGCCCCACCCAGAGACACAAATCCCTGCCCTGACCTCACCAGGGCTGTACTGGAGACCATCAGCCCCACAAGTCAGATAAGACACAGCACCATGAGACCCCAGGGGTGTCTCTCTGGTACATTGCACAAACTGGGGGTTCCCTGCCCTGAGGGATGGGGCTCATTGTGGGATGATGAGAGGAGCATTCTGGGATTGTGTGAGTCTTATGGGATTCTTAAGGGAGGAATCAAAGGTGGGTAAAGGGATTGAAGTGAATTCTGGAAGAACAAACATGGAAAAATAGAGAGATAAGGGGATTAAAGGGACCAGCTGGCTGTAAACAGATTACTGGTCGGTATGTTTGTCTGGCCATGCCTTGAGCCTGGTCAGTGTGGTCTGTCCTGTTAAACTCCATTTCTAACTCTTTGCTTGGTGTGGGCTCTCGATTCTCCATGCATATTGAAGTTTGGGGTCTGAGTGCAGCACACTTGAGTCAGGCCATAGGTTAGAGGCATCTGTGTCTCCATGGTGTCAGCGACTGGAGAGGCTGGAGTGTGCGCGTGGCGTGTGGGCACATGTGTCAGCATGTCATCGGCAGTGAACGTTAAGCCACACCAGCCAATGTGCCATGTGGTACATTCCCTTCTGCCTAGAGCAAGACTTGGAGCATAACAGAGCGATGAGTGCATGGGAGGTGAATCTTTTGAATTCTGCGAGAGCCTGCATGCCAGTGGAAGAGCTGGTCTCTGTTCTGCAGGGCAGGCCAAGTCACCACAATGACTCAGAGGAACAATTGTGCTGGTGACTTTATTAACTGACCACTTGTGTAAGTGAATGGAGATAATTTGGCAACAATCAACTGATAACCATCCAGGGAACGAATAAAGTCACTTTGGTGATGAGACTGTTTTCCTAATAACCCAGCAATGATCAATCAATCACAATTCGATTTGTACAAAACATATAGACATGAATATATGTAAGAAAGAGAGAGAGCAGAAAGAGGAGAGAAAAAGAGAGGAGGATGGGATAGGAAAAGTGGAAATCACCACCCTTAGATCCCTCTTTGTCGCAGAGTAGCCAGCTTGGTCCGTAGGTGTCGGGGTGACAAAGACACATGTGGGGTGTTGCCTTTCTTACACATGTAGTCTTTCTTACACATGCACAATAGGTTGTTACAGAAGGTTCTCATTTTCTCTGGCTTGTACCTGTGCAGTTAGGCAAGTTCTGTCTTGGGGCAACCAAAGGAGGAAGGGGGAAATAAATGGCCACTGCCCCAAATCTGCAGAGCTCACTCTGCTTTTCCTCCACAGGGCATCCCACTCGAGTTGTTTGAGACATCCTCTTTATGAACACTTTCTGTTTATGAATAGTTTGTGACACCTCTGACGAGGGTGGAAGAGTTTTAGAGGTTCACTCACAGCATGGAGAAGCAATCAGGCAGGGCAGCTGGGTTGCTGGTGGTCAAAGTGGGGTTTTGTAAAAGAAGTTTTCTCACTTGATAATATTTTGTCTGTTGTTCTGATCCAGTTTAAGTCACTGAATTGCAGTTTAAAAAATTTTAGAATATGGGCATCCAAGCAGCACACTGATTCAGCATGTGCTATGACAGGTGTGATGGCCTCCCTCCTTCAAGGGAAGACCTGAATCACAGCTTCTTGGAAGCACACCCAAGAAATGCAGTGGCACAAACACCACCTGCACTATCCAGGAATTGCCTTGATTGGTGTCAAGTGCAACCTTAATATTCTGTTTAGAGTTCTGGAAATTTCATACTTTTTTTCTGCCTGCTTTTCTTTGCATTTCTTAAGGTCTGTGTTTTTGTGCTCAGCTTTGCTAACACTAGTGAGTGCTGGAAGACTTGAATGTGTTTTAGGGGTTTTAGGACACCGAGAAACTGAAATATATCTGATGACTACAGATGACTCTCTCTTGCTTCATGCTTTGTCTTGTTTTTTCTGCAATGGGAGCGCCCTACAAGTGAAAACTGCTCAGCTCTCAATGAGTTAAATTAGAGGCTGCTGCTAAAAAGGGAATAGAAAATTACCCCTGTTAAATTAGATTTTTTCAGATTCTAAATTAAAGTGCTGATCTTGCAAAAACTTATAAAAGTGAAAAAGTACTGCTTAATGTAGAGGGACTGCCAGGTTAAAGGCTCCAGAGCTGCCAATTTTTTCTTGATTTCTGTGTCTTTTACCTTCTTTGCATAGCAAAATAACGTTAAGATGCATATTAAGGTATGATTTATGAAAGAATGGGTTGCATTGCATTAAAGAAACTTAAAGCTGTAGTATATGTCTCTGAAGAGACATATGAAGTATATGTCTGACATATTGATGGCACATAATTCATAATAGAAAGATATAGGACATTACGTTCTTATGTGAACAGTTCACCATCTGATTTCCTCAAATTTTTTTTATTGTTCTTGATCTTTAATTAGTTCACAATCAGATCATGATCTGGTTAGTTTTCCTCTTACTCACTTAAATTGAACTGTAAATAGAAGAATAAAGGTGCAATTGTAAGTGAATTAACAATCTCCTTTTCAAAGTATCTTTGAGACTTTGGTTTGGATTTTTTTTTTTTTTACACTCAGTTAGGTTAAGCTGAGAGAAAAAAATCCACAGAATATATGGTAAAATATTACAAAGAAATACACACTAAAAGAACTCAGTAGAAGATATTTTCTGAAAAAAAAGCCCCAACCCAACAACAAATGAAACACCCAAACAGTTAAAGAATATATCAGTGATACACTCAGATAAAAAGTCATAAAACACGGTTTTATAATTTAGGATATGAGAGTTAATACCTCTTTTCCATGAACACAAGTAATTTTTTCAGTGCACTCACCTTTGGGATTATTGTTTTCTCTCTTAAATGATTTCATCTGCAAATTTCATTATGGTTCCCATCTGGCATTTCTTATATAATGCTATGCCTTTGCTTTAGTGCATTCATTAAGGTAATTATAATTCAAAGTAATTTCTGAAAATAAGCCTTCATGCTACTACTATGTTCCTAAAACTTTATTACTGTTTGTATCTATGGCACTAAAACTGTCAGGACTAATGGTTCTGCACTGCTTGGCTTTTTTTATGTTTGTTAAAATGCTCTTGCCACTTGTTATTTCAGACTTGTTGCTCTGATTTTCTAGGAAGGAGAAATAACAAGGTGTGCTAAGTGGATTGAAAGGCATTGGAAGTGCCCTACATTCTTTTTTAAAAGCAAAAAAGCTTTTAAAATCAAATAACTGACTGTTCTTAAATTCACCTGTGAGATCTTATAGTTAGAGCCATCACCTAGAGAGCCCATGACAGAAGAGGTAGCCAGGACAGTACTGCTGAACCTCCTCAGTGGATTTATCCAGTCCTATTCCTATGGTTTCATGAGCAGTTTCTCCCTTCATCTCATCCCAGATTCCAGCTGGTAGTTTAATATCTTAAATTAAATGAGCTCCTCCCACTAGTAAATCACTGAAGTTAGTCTTCCCAGATGAAGATTCCCGTAAAGTGATTGTGTGGTAGCTGCTGAATAGATGGCAAAGAGAAATCTATTAAAAAAAGCATCTCCCCCGGGAAAAAGACTAGACTTTATCTCAATGTTCATTTTTCTGAGCTGCCTTCCCAAATGTGCCTTCACATTCTCCTCTAGTCGACATTGCCTTTCTTACAAATGTGAGACATCAACCTATTCTCTTCACTCTATTTCATCTTCCTTTCTCTTTATTTTTCCTTTTTTTCTTATTTTATTGTCTATTTTCCTTATTCTCATTCTAATTTCAGCTACTTCTTTTGTTCTTACCATTACAGTAGCTCATTATTTCCACTGCTTTAATCTTCCTTACGCTCCCCCTGTATTTCCCTTATCCCTCTACACTGTAGCCATCATTGT
Organism: Athene cunicularia; assembly: GCF_003259725.1. Taxonomy (NCBI): domain Eukaryota; kingdom Metazoa; phylum Chordata; class Aves; order Strigiformes; family Strigidae; genus Athene; species Athene cunicularia. Next base: position 135,113,938 of record NW_020799095.1, read on the forward strand.
TCCCATGATCTTTCCCCTCATGTGACAGATCCCCTAATTTTGAGACACTTATTTTTGGTTTCTAATTCTCATCAATCTCCATGAAGAGCTGCTCAGACCTTCCCCCTACAACTGTATCAGGGAATTTAAAGACTCTTCTTGCTCTAGCTTGGGTGGCGATTTTACTTGTTGCATGTGGTCCATCACCACATAACTGATAACCGACAGATTTTTATGTTAGGGATAAGCTTTGCCTGTAAAATCTACAAAGTATGAGTAAAACTTAAGAGAATAGTTTATTCTGCTAATGCTCTAAAGTCTCATTCAGAGTCAACTTTTATCTTTGCTCTATGAATTTCTCCACTGCAACTTTGTAGTGTGATTTCTGAGAGTCATACTTCATGAAAAAACATTCATGATAAATCTTCTTACCTCTTAGTGATATTATTTTTACTTTGTACCTCAGAATGGCTACACTAATGTAAAAAAATTCCTCCACTGCCAGTTTTCTAAAATACCTCCTTTTCAAAAATTCAGCCCTCCTCCAAGTAAGCAACTAAGTCAAAGACAATTACTGTTAGCCCTCAATGACAATATATTAGTGGATATGGTCTTGAATGCATACAGGAGAATTTAATCCTTGAAAGTTTAATCTTTTATAATGAGATCTGAGCATCAGAAACCATAAAGCTGAGAATATGCACAGACATAAGGCAGTTATCACTCTGGAGATATCAAGTTGAATATATATTGGACAAAAAGGTGTTATCAACAAATTCAGCACTGATGAAAGCTTTTGCACATAAGTTATTTACTTCTGAGACAAGGCTACCTCACTCATTTGGATGAGTAATTGTAAGCAGTTTCCCTGTGAAATGCTATTATGCTTGATGTATTTTACAGCCAGAAAAGTGTATTGTATTTTAATATTTCTTCTTTGTGTGGTACATTCTGAAATAACTTTTCTTCATTTCCCTGTAGCTGTCATTAAAATTTCTATCTATTGTGTTTAATTTAATGCTGTAATCTCTGAAGTCCTTTTAAAAACAGTCAAGATCACAAATAGGTATTGACATAGAAAAAAAAACCAGTTTCTGATTAGGTTTTGCTCCTTATATAGCTAGAACAGCTTTGGCTCTCAGAATAAGATATTTCTTTGGCTAACTGTTGCTTCAGATTATACGGTCAAATGACCTTGTGGCAATATTAAAGAGCTTTTAAAGGAAGTGAAAAACTAGACAAACAAATAGGCAATGAAAACCACTGATCTTTTCAAAAGCTCTTTTTTTGAGTCAGACCTTCTTAATTTGGATATTTTCAAAGTTGCTAGCTGTAAGATTATGTTTAAAAGAACTCTTTCTAATACAGAATTTCAATTACTTTGTAATAAATTAAAGAGAACATATTTGAAGGAAGTAACCTAAGGCAATTCGTTTCAGCAAGTTGAAGATCAGGCCCATTCATTACTTAGAGGAATGACATTTGCTTAATATTATCCAGTTCAGCAGAGATACTCCACAAGAATGTGTCTGTATTCTTATTTAAGAATGCCCACTGAAGCCCCTTGAAGATGAATTCTTCAACTGTCCATGTTCTTTTGATCCTGTGAAATGCCAGGGAGAGCTGGAACCCCTGAGAAAGATGCACAGGGAGCCACTGCTCCTCACCACACACCCGTGAAATACCTAAACCAAAAGGCCAGGTGTGGCAGAGTCCTCATCACCTAGGAAGCTGATTGCATGGGCTAACATGTCTCTTCACCAACTACACCCTGGTAAATGTCTAGACTTCTTTTGTTTGCCAGAAGGGTTGTTATCCTGAACCTAAAAGGAATTCCACTGAAAGACTCTAGTAAGGGAGGATCACACACACAACTGTAGCTTCAGCCAGAAACTGCCTTCCTCTTAAATGACTAGTTGAGAGCCACTTGGGTGATAGAAGCATAGATACAACACTTATGCTTTTCAAGACCTTTGGTTTATAGAGACAGTGTACCCTGCCGAGGGCTTCTGCTCTGCCACTGCTAGACAAATGACAAGATCAACATTGTCAGAAGACCAAATTTTACATAACAACCTCCCATGCTGTAACAATATTACAGTGACCATTCTAGACTAGATCTAAGCTCTTGTCTCTGAAGGTAACCAAATGGATGACTCAGGAAAAATATGTTACATAACAAGGCAATTGTATGTAATGTTTTGTCTCTGTACTTCCTCAGCCTCTGTTTTGCAGTGCAAGATATTATCTATATATTTAGTAATATTTAATGGGTTTGTCTTTGACTAATTTGTTGAGACTTCTCTTGAATCCAGCTTACTAGAACAAGCTGACATGGTATTGGTCAGTGACAGATCATCTAGACGAGCAGTGAGATTTATATGAAGCTGCCTGCCTCCATCCAGTGCATGGCTGGACTGATTTACCCTTCATTTCTCCAAAAGCACTACTCAGTCTAGCTGCACCATTTTTAACCAGGTCACAACAGTATCCAAAGTCAATATGTAAAAACATTGGTACGGATTTGATCAATATAGAATGAACATAGAAATTGAAACACCAAATAGAAATATTCTTTATCTGGATACAGAACGTCTCATGTTTTATGAGCCTCGGTGCTCTCATTTGTTCATCACTATGCTGGTACTCTGCTAGTCTTTTCTCTTTCTGGACTTGGATTGATGTGTGGGTAAACAGTACAAGGACAACATGGATCATGACTCCATGCAAACCACACTACTTTTCTCCCCTGTCAGGTGTGGACTTGGTGCATCAGTGCACAACAATGGAACAGTTCAGTACAGTCTGGATGCTTCAGAATGGCCTGTCCCTTTCTTGGTGACAGTATGCTTACAGATCCATTTCTGCAAGTGATCTCCCACCTACTTCTTAGCCCCATTACTTCCAGGGTCTGTCAGTAGTTAGTTAAGCAAAGATTGGGTACAGAAGATGAGACTTCTTGCTGGCCTTACTTCGTGGGGACAGGCAGTTAGCGGGTGGTGGCTCACAGAGTGCTGGTCCAGGTGACAGTGGGAAGGCTTTGACTTGAATCTGGTGTGAAATTTTTTCTGTCCAAGTGACCACTGTGTGGCAACTGCTGCCCTTTAGCCACAACTCCTTGAGGGCCCCCAGTGCAGGGACCTGTAGAGACAGCTCTGGGGATGTGGTGGATGTGCTCAGGTTATACCAGTCACTGCAACTCAGTCCTGGACTGCTCTGGACAGTGCTGAGTCTCTGATGAACAGGGGGCAACATTCACAAATATTTCAGTATTCTCATTTGGGGAATTACTTGTATGAAACTAATTTCTCACAGACTTCAACAAACTTCCTTCTTGCTTACATAAGGCATGGTAACAGTGCATGACTATAAGGACAATTTAACGAGAAGGCAGCCAGTACTCACCCCTCTTTATAAATGTCACCCATTCCCTCTGTAAAGAATTTCCTCATAGCTCTGTTTGGAGGATATCTGTTGATTTGGAGAAGACTCCCACTGTTGATACCCAGCAGTGGGAATACACAAACTCCAGAAAGTGCTTTTTCCTTGTCCTTGAAGATTTAACTTATTTTTTAGGGGGGGTGGGCCACTCAAGGTCCTGTCTCTCAGGATTCCTTTAGAAATATTTAACAGATCAGCAAAATAACTGAACACAGGAACACCCTGGGCCTAAGCCCAAGCCCTGCCAGAGACTGGGAAGAGTTAAGCCCTGCGCTCAGCAGACCTCTCTACCTTATGCTGGACACAACACAACTCTTGAGGGGCTTGCTCTCCCGCTCTTGGGGATCAAGTCACTCTCTGACTCTCCAGAGCTATGTCTGGGTTCACAGTAACAGGCCATGAAGGAAAGTGAGAGAGAATAACAGCTTCTTATAGACAACACACACTCCTGTGTTTCATGGGCAGGAACTTCTGCTGGTCATGATGTCTTCTTCCCACAGACGGGCGGTAATGCAGCTGTGCCAGGCTCTGGGGAGGAAGAAATCAGGGCTGGTATGAGCATGCATTCTCTGCCCTCCATCTGAACATGTCCCCCTTGTCCCCCAGAGGTGTGTGCATGACCAGCCACAGGTCAATACCCCTACCTAGTGTTAAAGTATTGCCACCAGTTCAGCCCAGTCCACACCAGTTCTTGTTATGCAGCAACATCAAAATTGGTTCATACTTGGCTGTGAATCTAGCTGGTTTTCCTCTTTTCTCCTTATAACAGACTTTTTCTGTTGGATGTGTCAAAAAGCAGTAAACCCTCTAGATGATGTGGAAGCCTGTGTTGTCTTGGGGTGATTAAGGGTCAAGAGAAAAACTGTTGATTTGTGAAAGGGAATGAATATTAGCTTTTTTTTTTTTTTTTTTTTTTTTTTTTTTATCATCAATATTAAAATGCTCTGAAAGACTATGGTTTAGTTCTGAAAAACAAACTCATAAATATTGTCAGGCTTGTGATATATAATAAAATTCAGCATGTTTATATAGCTAGTTTTTTTCTTCTGAAGAATTCATTACACCAGGTGGCAATACAATGTGATAGAATTAAAAGTACATGAGAAACCATAAATACAGCTGTTCTTAACTTTTGTGTGCTTGAATATATAACCTTAATATCTTTTCTTTAAGGAAATTTTTGTGATAAGTATGTGGAGTAATGTTTATTTGCATTGCAGTAATGCCCAGAAGCCCTGGTTTGGATCAAGCTTATTTATTGTGCTGTAGATCAAAATCTTAGTCTTTAGTATTGGAGTGAAAATTACTTGCTCTAGCACAGCAAAAGGCCACTGAAGTCAGAGGAGAACAAATGGCAATAATACATACGCCACTGTCCTATCCCATCTGAAGACACCTATCTAAATCTGTAACTCCAGCCTACTGACCTCCAGTGCAATAAGCCCTACAAAACTTTTCTTTTGCCCAGATAGAAATGTGAGGTTGCCAACCCTGCATAATTCACATAGTCCATAGAGACTACTGAAACCCAGCAGCCAGTTCACAGTGCTTTAGAACCCCTGAATTTGGAAGCTGGACAACTTTATGTATTATGTTTTGAATAACATTTTTCTGATTAATATTTCACAATTTCTGAGAATAGCTCCTAAGTGCTGAATCACTGCTAGTCATTCAGTCCTCTTTCCCACTACTTTCCCCCTTCTCACTAACCCACTTGCAAAAAGCAGAACAGCAAGATTTTTCCACAGCCTCCAAGTATACTTGTTCTCTAATCTTCACTGTTTGCCACTGATTGCACTTGCGTGCTTGTGATGTGAGGTCAGAATGAGAGATGCATCCTCAGTTAAAGAAAAAAAGGTAACAGTTCATCAGAATAGGCAAGTAAAAGAGGATGTTTCTTTTGCCATAAAACTGTTCTCATTTTTCAGAATGTCTTGCTGAGAAACATTTTCAGTTAATTAGATAAATCATCTTCTTCATTTTAAACAACCTTAAACATAATTTGTAATCACTGCCAAGAAAGTCCAATTCACTTTTGCATGCATGTTTAAAATAACATTATATTGTATGGGGAAAGTGAAATCCAGTTACTCATTTGAATGACACCTCTAACACCCTGTCCAGCAAGAACTGATGTTGCACTCATATCAATTGCTATTGCCTGGCATATCACTCAGTGTGGTGCTGCTGGAGAGGCAAATCGTTCTCTTCATGCAGCAGCAGGTCTTCTAATCAGTCTTCTATGACATATCTGGTTTCTTTTCATAGATACATTTAGTTCTGAAAGAATTTTTTTCCTCCTCATAATTACTATTTTCCAGGTTCCTACCTGATCAAAGCATAAGCACATCTATCCCTTAGATACAATTCTTTAGTGTTAAAAACCCAGAAGGACACTACATTTAGACTTTTGAAGGTATAATGAGAACACTCTTCTCCACAGTGAGAATTTGTTCTTTTCAAAGTAGTATTATAATTATTATAAATTATTTAATAATTATACTAAAATTAATTTTTAAAAAAGACAAAAAATTGGGGTATACTTAATGTATAGTTAATTAGTCACTTGGCAGCCATCAGATAGAATTTTTATTTCTGTAAACAATGACTGTCATTTTAGAAGCCATCTGAATATCGTAGCAATGACATGGATGAACAGGCACTAAAGTACAAATATGTTTTCTGAAGAGTAACAAAATAACAACTTGCAGAGAAGCAGAAGAATTGTTTGGTTAGTTACAATACATTGTCCTACAATTTCTATTATCAAAACCATTTTGACCTTGTTTTAAAGAATATGCTACATCCAAACTAGCCACATACAGTATTCCTTTTATATATTAAATACATATCTCAGGTCTCCTTGCAATGAAGTATTACAGATATTTCAGCAAGTACTTGAGATAAATGTCTCTACCTCTCTTTCCACCTGCTGTGTGTAGTCCTATTTAGAAATCAGTCTCAATTATCTCATCAGATGCAGAGCGTCAGATTTACTACCTGAATTCAGGTTTATAGGGGAATAAGTAGCACTCAGGACCAGAATTCTAGGTACAGCCATATGCACACAAGAGTATTCAGTGTGTAAACAACTGCTATGCCATGGACATATCCTGCACATTACCTATAAGATTTAATTCACTTCAAGTCAATTGAAAGACTCCATTAAAGGAAGATGAAATAGATCCTTAATAGTACGATATAAATTGCATTGGATAGGTACATTTTCAGTAGCAGCCACCCATTTTCAGTGGTTTTTTTTTTTTTTTTTTTTTTTTTTTAATGAGAGACTTACTAAAGTTGTTTGCGATTCTATAATGAAAATTGCCAGTACAGTTATACAGTCCTAAGGTGGGAGCTGGGGGTTGTGCTTTCCTTCTTTCAATTTATTTAAGTGGGGAATCAAGATTTATCACTGTTTTGATAGTTCATCTCCTTGTTTAAGTTTCAGTATAGTGAGAACACCATCCTTTAATCCTTTATTATTATGGTCATTATGGGCAGCTTAATTTATGAACAAAAATCCATACATGCTTAAGCAATATTGCAAACTTAAGAGTGATATTGAAAATGCAAATTACAAAATAAAACCAAATATCATTATATCACAATTATTGGAAAGCAATAGCTCTTAGTTATTACTGGCAGGTCCAGAGCATGGGAGCTCTTCTATTCCCAGCTTTTCTGTTTTTAAACAAACCATGATTACAAGTTCCAGTGCTTACAGACTCATTTATTCACTTGTTAGTGTCGTTATTCACCTTGTATCAGAGCAAGATATCTTAAAGCAAATTAGTTTGATTTTTGCTTTTATCTTAAATAGATATGCTGTTAATTCAATGTAGCTGGGCTTCAATGTCAACCATTAGTAGGGTGAAATGAATTAGCCAACCAGTTTTCTTGAAGACTCTTCAGGTTACCTTACAGTAGAGCAAGGAATTATGTCTCTAATGTGCAGTTGAAGAGCAGAACAGACACTGATGGAGACTGCAGTTCTTCTTTCCTATATTAGAGAAGTCCCTTTTGAAGGCAATTCTAGAGCATGTTTTGGACAACTGTATAACAACACAGATATAAAACCTCAGTAAAACAAGGAAAAGCAGGACAGAAAATATAGATTAGATTTTGAAACCTCAAAAATTGTTTTTGAGTGGTAACGTGAGCTAACTGGAAGGAGTGAAGAAAGTTCTCATTTCTTCTTTGTCTTTTTCAGCACATATGTAAGTATTTGTCAGATTCTAGGCTCTTACAGTGAAGTAGATATTCCAGAGACTGTATCAAATGTATTCCACTCTGTTATGCTTTATTAAGCTCCTGAAGCAAACAAACCCATGTTCTGTGTTGAAAGAGTCTTTCTTAAAGGAAAGAGTGCCATCAATGAGGACAGGGGATATCTAGGAACGTTTGGGAGGTTTGAGGCTGCTGACTGTTGGGCCCTCGAAAAGCAGCATGGTGATGGTGCTGAGGGATCGGTTTGGGGCTGTGCAGCTGTAGACAGACATCCAGAGCAGAGGGCTGGGACCTGCGTGTCAGCTGTCAATCAACCCCCCCAGGTCCTGCTCTGACTGGCAGCTCTCCAGCCACTCCTCCCCAAGCCTGGGGGAAACATCCAGGGAGACTGAGAAGCATCACAGAGTGAAGGAAAAGTAATACATAAGATCTCCTGGTTTGATAAATGTGAAGACACTGGAGTACAAATGTATGAAAAACCCCACCTTTTTAGGTGTAATATGAGTGAAGGAGTCAAACAAGGGAAAATGCTATGGTAACTTGAGTCTGGTTCCTAAACTGACTAGCCTTAGATCTTCCATGTAGTAAACTTATCAGCTTACCAACCTCTAAGAGGAAATGCCCCTGGCAAGGAATCATTTGTTTAGGAAGGTTTCCATGGTATGGCATTTTGTGGAGAATAATGACACACAGTATCTTATATGAATGCTTCATACTGAGTATATAAAACCAAACTGCAGTTGACTGAAATGGTTAAAGTGTTCTGTGAAAAAAACATTGAAAAATAAAACTGATCCATTGGAGCCTATTATAACACCCATATCCTCACAGAACAGAACAGATTTGCACTCTCACTGCCATCTGGAATGGAATTATGTTAGCAGCCTCTAAAAAATACTAATTAACTATTTCATGCATTTCCATGGTGTGATCCTTCTTTTCTCTATTTACAACCCCCGTTCAGTTAAGAATGACAGCTTTAAAGTCATTGTGTGAATGTTGCCTTTGCTTACTGTTCAGATCAGAAAGAGTAATAATGTTTGTGGAACAGATACATGAAACATGAAAGATAATTTAAAAGTAGTCTCTCTATCATTGAGTTGCTGGCCTTTGCTAAGATATAGCTGTAACAGATGCTGCTTAAACTTACTAGATTATATATTCTTACAAGTAAAATGAACATCAGGTATGTATGATCAGTCTTTTACAGGTGTTTAAAATAACATTATTGACAAGCAAATAATGAAAAAAAAATCAATGAAAGTATATCTTTCTTACTGCTGGAAGGGAGCCCACAGTAGGTTTATGTGGTTGCTCAAATTGGTCATTACAGTTAATGTTCAGTTTTAAAGCAGCACTGTGTGTGATTTGCAATTAAAAAACTGAGTTTTCCTCTTTCTCGTCTATTTGTTATTCACAAGAAGTTGTGGAATAGTTTTACATAAATAAGTTTCAGACTCAAGGCTGTTTCTGAAATGCTCACTTCAATGATTCAGTAATTGTGATTCATGTTTTGTAACGGATCACTCAAAACACATGGTATTGTTCCCCTTCTATGAGAGGAAGACATAAAATGGTGAACGTATAACTCAATTTCTATATGTATGGAAGAAATAGAACAAAAATTTAAGAAAACATCAAGTTTCACGAACTTTTAAAAATTACCCAGTGTGTGATATAGTAATAGAAAACAAGCAAGAGTGAAGAATTAAGATGATAAATATTTAATCATTTATCTCCAAACAATCCAGAGGTGAAACATTTTGCTTTGGTTGGTCTCAAAGTCTGCATTGTTGAATTCTTTTCATCCTTTAAGCCTTTCAGATTTTTATCTGGTTTATCCCACGAATGGCTCCATCTGGAGGACATGAGCTACATGGAACTGGAGTTTAAAAAATGTCCAAAAGATGTCCTGTAATTCATACGAAATAATTATGCCCAGATTCATTCCAGCAAAGTTGAGGCATTTCATTCTTGAATTTGCTTTTACTAAGGGAGGGGAGCACTAAGACAGCTGAAGAAGTGTTTTCAACTGATTCACTGAGCAAAAGGAGGAAATACTTTTTATTATTTTTTCCAATTCAATAAATCTTCCCAGAAAGGGCCATCACCCAAGTTGTGCATAGCTCTCCAGCTGCAGTCCGATTAGATTGATTCAAAGCAGTCCTATCTGGATCCAGAGTGAAGAACTTCCCTGAAATCTGTGTGTTGAGTGCTTAGACAATAAACTTGATGGCATCAAAAAGGGCTCAAGAGGAATGATTCATCTCTCCCTGATTTTGAGATCTAAGATGTAAGTGCCTAAACCGGAGCTAGTCACCCTAAAGGTCCCTTCAGCCAATGCAGAATAAAAGATGACTCTGTTTTAGATATCCTTAGATAACTGCAAAGAGTCATTAATATAACCTGTTTCAGTGTAAGATTTTCTACACTGTGCTTATTTAGGGTTAGGTTAGAAGACTCTCACTCCTGGTTGTAATGTAACTTGTCCATACTGTGAGTTTCAAGGCAGCAGATTACACCCTCAATGTTTTGAGTCTTTTTCATTAGTACTATGTAGCTGCCTCAGGCACAGCAATGCCCTGCAGGAGACAACGCCAAAATAACTCTTTGTTTTAAGTTATTAAGCACAGATTGGGTATATTATTCTGGAGTTAGTAATCTTGCTCTACAAAGGCCACCTCTTTAGATTTATCTAGGTTTTAGAGTGCAGATGAGTTAAATATTTCTGTACAGCACTATTTAACACAGGTTTTGCAGAACCCTCTAGATGCCTTTCACGAGGAACTCAAAAGACTGATCCCAGTCTGTAGGTACCAGAATTGACTGATAGTTTTGCCTCACCTCAGAAGGAACAGGACTCACGTGCATGTGTTGTCACCGTGCTGGCAGGTATGCATTGGTAATGCATGAGTACCATGTCAGATCATAACAATGAAACGTAAAGGAGAAGCAGCCCAGATGACCTGGTGGAGCATCTCAGCTAAACCTTCATTTCAGATCTTATGTTAGACAAAGATTAATGTAGTTATACTTCAGAGCAAAGCCCTTGAAATAACATTTCCATCAGAAAGCCTGCAATTGCAGGAAAGAAACACAGTCTGACAAAGCTTTTGTTTCTAATCACTAAACCAAGTACTGATGTGTTATCCATGACCACCAGTACTGTTTACAAGCTTGGTTGCTGTAGTAATAGTATCATATGAATATTGCAATTGAGACTGAATCCTTCTGGCAGCAGAATTAGTTTTCAAGCTGCTTTTAATTGCTTGTTTACAAAATCATCTATAATTTTCTGAGCACACAGCCCAACAAAATAGGAATAAACCTGAATAGACCTATAGAAAGTCTCCAGCATTGCCTTTCTGGGTAGAGAAACTGAATCCAAATTACAGAATAAAAAATAAAAAAAAAAAAGACCAGCAAAGACCAGGTCAATCAGATGGTCACTGACATGGCTGCTCCTTCCCTGCAGCTGCACAGGTGGGAGCTGGAGAGTTCTCTCTCCACTGCCAGGCCCCGGAGCAGCCCTGAGATGCTCTATGAGGGGCCCTCTAGAAGTCTCAGAATTGCAGCCCCTATTCTTGAGCCTGGGTTTAGTGTGACTCCAGGAATCCCACAAAGTAAGGATCAACACACTTTGCTGAGTCAGAAACCGAGGCCCATCAGCAATGATACCTTCCCCAGCATCCCAACGCTGACTCACTGTCTCAGGTGTGGGTGCCAGCTCTGAAACCCCCCTGCAGCTGCTAGAAGGGATATAAACCTTCCTGCTAGGCAGTACAGCCTAGTGATTTAGGCTACTTGCAGCACTTCAGTGCTGCTTCTCCAAAGCCATTTTGAACACCAGTGATGAGACATGTCAGCCTCCTTCCTGGAAGAAGAGGAATACGTCTACCAATTTTTATAGAGCTTGAATAAGCATGGAAGATTTATTTTGTATGCTACAATTCCTGCCTTTAGTTTGGTTGCTGTGGATGAGGAGTGGAACCAATGGAGAAAACCAATTGCCGTTCTTTCTGTCTGGATTGTATTGTGTTATGCTCATGTCAGAAACTACCAGCTGGTTCACTAATAAGATTATTTGTTTTCTTTTTCTCTCATCCCTTTATCATAATGCTGATACTGTGCAGCAGATACTACTCAGATATCTGAAGCAAACCTATTACTTAACCTTTACCCTGATATGAAATTTGTCCCAAATGTGCAACAACAAACTTAAAATATTCTTTTTACAATGTCTCCAAGGTTTTTCAGGAGACTTTCCTTGGAAAAGAGCCTGTTCTGTGTATGCTGGAGTAGGAATGGAGGTGAACCTGGCAAAGCTTTAACCTGATTCTGCAGCATTATGACTGTTCAGCTGTTTTGCATTTTAAACAAATGCTTCAGATCTTTTTATTCCAAAAAGGAAAAAAAAAAAAAAAACCAAACAAAACCCAAAAGATTTTTTGAAGTGTGAAGGATTAATAACTATTCAGTTTACCAAAAGAAAGTATACATCCAGCTACAGTGTTTTTTCCCCTCAAAAATAGGTCTTGTCCAGATCTATTTAAAATGTTAAGTGTTTGAGTTTACATACCTAACCTGGCAAGCCAGAATCCTACACAAGAGATTTCTAATCCTTGCCCAGAGTACAGGATGAGGTGCATTTCAAAACAGTTAGTAGCTTGCATGGAAGTTGTCGTATACTAGATGGTTGGACATATTGATTATCTGAACCTGGATCTCATATTCTGGACTTGTCTTATCTCTTCTAATAGTTTCTGACTATTCTGCCTGCCTTTGCCCAGAATTAACCTGTAATTCAATCTTTTAAGATTTTTATTTTTCTTTTCAATATTTTTACAATTAGCAAACTATTACGAATTTTCAGCCTGCCTGCCTTACTTAGATTCCTGTTTGTCTTTGCTACACTATTCTCTTTAATTAGCAGATTATATTTTACCTTGCTAATTGAACACCTCTTCACAGGAAGGTTAAGTGTGGAAATTAGACTGGAAAAAACAGGCTGCAAACAGGCTACTTTGCACTGGCTAAAATTGAATGTGCAAATAATGCTTTATCACTCAATACATTCAAATTCTAGCCTATTTGTTCCCTGGGTGAGTTCAGTGGCATTAAATACATCCTCTTATAGGTGCAGTTGACCTACTGGGGCATATTCCACAGTTTTGGGAGGACTGGCCAGGAAAAATATGAATACGCAAGCTGGAGAGGGAGCCGAGAATGTGGAGAGCAGCTCCTTCTGCCTGCACGCCTTGTGGGTCTGCATTTCCTTGGGGTCATTTAATGACCACTTGGTTTGCCTCACAGACTGAATTTGGGTTGCAGGGTACAATGTCAAAAGCTGTGGCTTACTGCATCCCATATAGCATCTTTCATTTCTGAAACAGGCACTTCTGTGACTTTCTGTCCTGTTATTGCCCTCGAACTCTCATCTTCTGCCTATTGCTAGTAATACTAGTACCTGCAACACAGACCACATCATTCTACTGTGAATAATCTAAAGGACCATGTCTCTCTGACAAATATAGCTCTGATCTGAGACTTAACGAAAAAATGCAGGCAAGAATAGCACGCTTGATCTTAAACTGCAGAGATAATGTGAATGGAAGCATACCATGAATAAATGAAACTGTCTTGATCCACCAGCTGGAGATAGGTCTGCAGTCTGTGATGATGTATGTGATAGAGAACATAAGCAATGATTATTGAATTGTCATCAGAAAGTGACATTCTTGATACAGAAAGATACCATATATAAAACAACCGTCATTTTGGCACTGAATATTTTGCTTACTCTAGTGTTGGAACACTAAGTAATTGTTAATAAAATGCACTGCCTCTCAACCAGACTGAAATCCTGGTGCCAGGTGAGGACAAGAGCTTTCACTTTTTTTTTTTTTTTCTGGCTTGTGTATTTTCACATCTGTTCTAATGAAGTCTCCTGCTGGACAGCTGATGGGAGCATTTGTAGCGTAATGCAGCCTCTGCATTATAATGATGGCCAGTGGCATTTTGGTAGCTCAATCTGCCAGTATTTCTATTGTGATGAAGTAAACTGGATGCATCTCCATATGGAAGGAGGCAGTCTGTGTAACAGAGGCCATAATTTGGATGTTGGTTTTGGTCCCTTTTGTGGTCCAACTACATATCCAGCTTTCACACAACAAAACCTCTTATAAAAAGCACTGACTGGAAAGTGGGCCAAATTCATCCTGGTATAACTCTATTACATCAGTAGATTTGCCATGGGGAACATGTTGCATTATTCCTACAGCAAATCCATATGAAGGCTTTTTGGACAAGCTTTTCTCCTTTATGCTGTCAAATTGAATATAGGGTTTGGTTTGACCTACACATTGGGATGGAAAGGTCTTTAGGAAAGAGCTGTGGTTTGATTTAGGGCAACACTTGCACAATGGGATCTTGTCTCTTCAGTGTGTTTGCAGTACTAATTAGTTAGTATACTAACTCTCTAAACCCAGAAGACAGATATTTTCTCAGAATGTATTCCTTCTTTATTTGTTACTGAAGTCTGGTTTCCTAGTGATATAAATAGATGTGTTACATGACAGGTCGTTCTTGACCAACTGTAAGCGTAATCCTTCCAGTACTTTGGAAATTGTGGTTCTGTTGGCTCCTAATCAATGCTGTCCTTGTAGCTGTGACAGAAACACCACAATTGTTTCTTTTGACTTGGATTTTGTTTCTAATATAGGAAAACAGAACACAGGTTTATGGGGTAGGTTTGTCTACATTTTGACACTGAAAGGCTGTGATTGGCAATTCGTCCATCTGTTATTCAGCAATTCCTGCCAGGAAAAGAAGATGGGAGGGTTAAATGAGGACTGACAGCAGAAATAACAAATAGCAGGAACTGGAAATAGATTAAATCTGATCTTATTCCTTTAAGTTGAAATCTACTTCATATAAAAAGATTTTTTTTAGTGTTGATCTACAGAAGAACAATGCAAATATGAAGCCACACGTTTACACACGGTTTAGGGCAGAGGTGTGTCTGATGTACAGAGATGAATGGCTAGAATGAAGTATGAATTATTAGTATGTGATCTAATCTGTGGTTATAGACCTGTGATGCATGTCAGTTAATGAGCTGAAAAGAATGTCTTCCTTTGCACTGAACTGTGTTCTTCAGTTCTTATGAAAAGATATGGGGAGTAAAACACTCAAAGTTGGTCACAAAAGGTCACTGGTAAATCTCAGCTGGAGAATGTAAACTTTTTATTTTAAATTTAAATTAATTTAAAACAATTTTCTCTTTCCTGTTCTAACTTCATTATTTTTCTTCTCATACTCAGCATTAATAATGGATCAATCTGCCTGTTTAGGGCTTCAGGAGTAATAGCTTTTATCACTGCAGCAGCTAACACACATCACAAAAGCTATGGAGGGATCCCATGGAGCCTGTAACTCTGGTAGTTTTCTGACATCATATTCTAAAGGTCATAATGATGTTGCTAGTGTAGGACAAAGCAGTTCTGAGTTCATAAATGTTGCTTCACTGGACAGCAGTTCTTAAGCAGAGACATGTACATCTTGGAATATTTTTCCATAATTCAACATGATTGGATTGCATAATATATTTCATACCTCGGGCTGAGAGTTACAATTCAGAAATCTGTAATACAAGGCCAGCTGTAAAGAGTGACATCATTAGTTATCTTTTAACTATTTTCAAGCCAACTGCCTTTTTTTGACTGTGTTGAAAAAATGTGGTTAGGGCAAGTCAATTCACTGTGCTTGGTTTTTATGGCAGTTGCAAGAGGCCGTTATGAATTCTCTTCCAAGTTACTCTGAGAACTGGTTCAAGCATTAGGTAGTGAAGAGTCATGCACACTTCAGCCATTTCCCAAGATATCTCACCACTACACAGAGTTGGAAATAGAGCTGCATTTCTGCATCAAGCTGTTGGAAATTAAATGTGCTTACAGCACTACACAGTAATACTACATGTCTTACAAGTACTTTTGGTTTTATTAAAAGCTTTACAAAATTAAGTATAGAGAAAATCTTACATCTATAGGAGTCTTGCTTTACTTGATAAGGAAGATTTCATTTTCAGAAGCTGTTACAAAAGCATGATTTTCTCCCATCATAGTAGGCATTTGTACACTGTTTTAATTAGATGAACATGACTGTGGACTTCAGGCTGTTCTGGGTTCCTCATTGTCTGGGATGTTATAAATCCATCTCACAGGCAACTTCTTG
Source organism: Athene cunicularia (assembly GCF_003259725.1). NCBI lineage: Eukaryota > Metazoa > Chordata > Aves > Strigiformes > Strigidae > Athene > Athene cunicularia. Next base: position 135,129,820 of record NW_020799095.1, read on the forward strand.
GCAGTCTGAGAGACTGGGAGCAAGTGATGTTTCTATGGGCTGGTGTTGGGCTTGCTGTTGTGACATTAAGTGGGATTCCCGTCCTTTCCCTCACCCAGCTAAAGGGGTTGCTGATGTCTGCAGAGCAGAAATAGAGCATAAGTAAAATAAATAATAGTGCCCCAAATACCTTTAAACAGGCTTTGTTGTTAGACTAGATTTTTTTTGTTTCACATAGAAATCCTGTAAAAGGGCAGTCTGCATTACCTACCTGCACCGACTTTCCTTCCTGTTTTTCTGTGAGAAGGGGTGTGTTTGCTCACGCTTTTCAAGCCACCTGTGAAAGGCACATGCAAAATGTCCTGTGCTGTCCCTGTTGCTGACAGTGCCATCGTCTAGCAGAAGCACATGCATATATATTGGGGTCAAAGTTTTGTCAGAAAGTACTCTATTTCATATATCAAAACAAACAAACAAAAAGTTAATATAATGGAATTCTCCAGCTTAGACTTTAATGAAAATCCATTTTCTGAAGGAATGTCTTTAGTTACTGACGGCTCATCAGGTCAAGCTCACTGTTTACACCAAACTCAAATGTCTCATCAAACTCTTATGAACAGTGAGTGTGTGGCAGCTCTGCTTTTGTTTGGAGAGGTGTGTGTTTTCTAGCTGTAATAATTACAGGACTCATTAAAACTCTCAAAACCCCTAATTGACAAGAGGCTATAATCAAAAAATGCATCTCAGTCCTAGAGAGCTTATTGACTCCAGCCCTCCTCTTTAGTGAATGATGATTTCAAGAGCCCAGAGCCCTGGAGACCCCTTGTCTGCAATCAGAGGTGTGACTACAGCCTGGGCTGCTCTGCCCTTTCTGCAGGGAGGCTATGTGATAAAGAGCACAGACACCTAAATACCAGAGGTGTCAGCAAAAGTTGCTCTAGTGCAGTTTAGATGATGAGTATCTCAACAGAGTATGTTCTGGTAGAGCTGTGTGCATGCCTGTGTACCTCAATGGAGGCTGAGAGGATAATACTGTGGAAAATGATAAAAGCATGTCACTCATCAAAATAATTATAACAGTATGACAATACTTTGTTATGTCAGAAAACAAAAAATGGGCATTACCTTGTAAAAGACCTTGTAACTTTCTCATTTCCTTTTTGGTATTTTTTGTGCTCAAGCTGATTTGCCAGATTTGCCATGCAGCAATCCCACAAGCTCAGAGTTGGTAGCAAAACTCCTGTCCTGGGGGGAAATTGTTCAACTTAGTTTATATCAAATCAAGATTGAAGTGAACGCCACATAATTAACAAGTGATCAGTGAACTATGCATTCCGGATTAATATCAGTAATACAACAGGTAAATCACAACCTTAGACACTTATAAAACATTAGCAAACACAGATTTCTAAATACCTTTCTATAAGTTACCCCCAGAAGTAATAAATCCCCCCTTAGCTACCAGTAGACCCACGACTCCTGGACATGGGACTTCCCTGATGTGCTGGTCTCTGCAAGCTGGCACTCCATTGTTTTGCTGGACTATCTCCATTAGGTCCTTCTCTTTCGTGTACTGGGGTGCTCAGCACTGGACATATCACCCAGATGTCTCATCAGTGTTGAGCAGAGGAGCAGGATCACCTTCTCTGACCTGCTGGCAATGCTCTGTCTGATACCCCCCAGGAGTCTGTTTGCTTTCTTCAAAGTAAGAATGACAAAGATCAATTTTAGTGATGTTTAAAAAATTATGGTGAGTTTGGACTACACTGTCCCCAACTAAAAGCTGTCCCTAAACATCTACAAACAAGTATATGATTTTTCAGTCTATCAGCCTTCACTGTAGTCTATGCCATTGCATTTTCACTATTACTGATTCCTGTACTAGGGAACCAAGGTTAATGCGGACTTGCTCTAAGTAACGCATCTACACCCTTTGATTGCCAGTTTTTGAAAGTACTTGGTGTTTTAAGCTAAAATGCTGAATTTTCATCCAGTGTTACTGATGTTCTAACACATGATCCTTTCTGCCATGTCTGCTGTGGGATGGAAATGGCAGGACAGATGCGAGGACAAGAGGTAGTTTCTTACCTTTAGTGTGATATTCTAAAGATAGCACAATAACATACTTAATTTGGTGACTTAGTAGTGACTGAGCTATTTTCCAAATCTGTGGTAGTAAGTACATGGTGTAGCTTCATGTTTCAGAGTTGTAATGTCCTGTACTGTTTTTTGCTCAGTAAGAACGCTCTGGTTCTTCTGTCTGTAAGAGTTGAAAGCAGAACTGGCCTTCATCTGCAAAATGATTTGGTAGTCTCAGCCCATAATGGCATAGATAACCTTGCATAAACAACAGGATTGACAAACACATTGGGAGACTTTGAATTTAAAATCAAGAGGTTTGAAAATAGAAGCCAAAGCAGCTACTAGATAAAGTCTCAGCCATGTTTCCCCATGGGCATTTCTAGGAAACTTTATCTCCAGAGCTGGTGAAAGGAGTGAATCAACTGATACATCCCAGAACATTTCTCTTGTTCTTTTGAGTCCTTCATAAAAAGCACAGCATGCAATAAAAGCAGCCTTTCCCTACAGAGAATCAATCAGCTAACTGCATTTCCTTTCTCAGATCAGATGCTGTACAAGAAAGCACAAAAGACATTACAAAACAGCCTTCCCACAATGAAAGCTTCTTCCTAATTCTCTATAATTAGACTGACTTTTGAATGAGAAACAGCCTGTACAATTTGTGCAAGCCTGAGAGACTTCCTGCTCCAAGGAACTATGAAATAATAACCTAGATTGTGCTGAATCAAACCTTCCCCTGCAGAATTCATTTTGTCTCCTGGACATCGATGGGAGTTTTGTAATGGAGATTCATTGAGTGTTTGGGCAGAAGGGAACACTGTGATAACACAGTTTGCTCTCTGTGTGACACGGACCATGCGGCTGACCTATGAATTTTCACACCTAGACAATTTCTGGTAGAACAGAAACCAGTGTTTTCCCTTGGCTTCCTTCTGACCCTGGTGACAGCTGCATGTGCTGCATTGGTCCCAAATGCAAATGCTGAGCGATGGCAGCTGACAAATCAGAAGTTTCATGCTGAAATGCTGCTTGGTTTGCATCAAGATTGGAGCCTTTGAAAATTTTGCTTGCTGTATTATGTTTGCAGCACCATTCATAGGGAATGGGAGGAAAGCACACTGTTGTTTCAAAGAAAGTATTACTCAATGTTTATTAAAAGCAGGTTACTTCACCCATTCATATATCCTCAAGGGCAGTTTAAACCTTCTGCATATGTGAATACCTTATAAAATTAAATAAGCCACAGTTAACAGATTTATTTTTTTTTTAGAATGCTGAATTAAGGTCAAATGTAAATAATGATTGTACTTATATTTCCCAAAAGAAATGCGAAATGAGAGAGGTTTGTGATTTTTAAAAATTTAATTTACTAGTTGAGTTATATGCATAATGTGGCATGTCATAGTCTATGACAGTGAAATTACATTAAAGCAAAGCTTCATTTGCTACGAATAATATTGGGCCACTGGAGAGGTGGGAAACTTGACTGAAAATACCTTTGATTATTTTAATTTCATACTCTGATTACTGCATTAGACTAAACATCCAGTCCAACAAGTGCTCATTTTTCCTTTGGAACAAAAGATTTTGTTCTAATAATGGGGCAGTGAAGATTGTTAATTTTTAAAAAATCTGTCCCACTTGGAATACCTCCTCATTTTAATGGGAAATAGAGAAACGAGTAGCTTATCTTCCACCATTTCTGTTTCTTCTGATATCCACCAGTGAATTTACTCGAGCACAAAAACTGCTTAGCTACACACAGAAGTTATGGGAATCAAAAGACACAGAAAAGTCATAGTTGAAACAAAGTTTGTAAATTACTTCTATGCTGCAAAGCCTGTATCAGCTCCTGCAACTTCTAGAGCAACTGCAGAGCATGCTCTACATTATTTCATGACTATTTTATACCTTGCTGCAGATCTTGCATCTGCTTAATGGTTTTACCTATCTCCTGATACCCACCATGCACCTGGTAGCTCTCAGCTTCTCTTCAAATAAGGAAACTCTATTTCCCCCAGGGTCTAGTAACTTCTTTTTCAAGCAAATGGAGAAGATGAGGATAAGAAAGAGGGTCAACATGAAGCTTGTTATAGGAATGTTATCCTAAATTTATTCAACATCACTCCCTTAGACTTTCCTTTTCAGTTTTTCTTAATGTCTTTAGCTTTTTCTTCCAATATGAATACAAATCTTACAGATCTTTAAAATTCAAAACACCGTGGCAGTTTTCACTAAGACTTTATTATTATACATTAGCAAGGACATAAGATTCATATACAAGTGTTTGCATCACTGTTTTACTCTGATGGACCCATTATTTCCTGTCTCACTCACCACAATCCAGTTCTGGAAGCAGGTTTCAGAGCCCCTTAGGAGACTCAATATTATGAATTCTGCCTTTTGTATACAACAGTGATCTCAGGCTGTCCAAGTAAGTAAAACTCCAGCAGGAAAAGCAAATACAGTAAGTGGCGAATAATAAAAAAAGAGCTGCTTAGTACTACATTTTTGAAGTAGTCTTATTTGCTATACAAGGCTAAATAGCATAAAAGTCAAAACCAAAAATCATCTGCTCCACTGCTCCTTGTACTTGCTCTCTCTCTGCTTTTTAGCCGTAGCATGTCCATGACACTGCGTGCATATATGTCTCGCAAATTAACATTTATATTTGAATCACTGGATGAGTTCTTTGTGAGTTTCTTCAAAGCTTCACGCTGCCGAAGAGCAGCTTCTTTTATCTTCAGTGTAAAGTAACAGGCAGAAAAACGGTCATTTATTATAGCTATTGGCAAAGCCAAAACCAGTATTCCTGATAGTATACATATAAAGGCCACTACCTTACCAATGGTAGTGTCTGGTCTAATGTCACCATAACCAACAGTCGTCATGGAAGTTGTTGCCCACCACCAAGCACCAGGTACGCTTGTGAAAGTTGTGCCTGGCACACCTTGCTCAACAAAGTACTCCACAGTGGAAAATATAGATATTCCTACAGAAAGAAAAAGCAGCAGAAGGCCAACCTCCTCGTAGCACTGTGCGATAGTCATTCCAAGAGACCGCAAGCCTGAAAGATAAGAAATGCTGTCAGGAGGTTGATTCATGTAGCTGTTACAACTTCACAAAACATCTTTTAGTTAAAAGCTGACTGCCTTATGTTTTTCTCTGACTGCTAGTGAACATGTCTTAAGAAAAAAAAAACACCATTCACTTAAACCAGGATAGGGGTGCTGCTCTCAGCACTACTGGGAAAATGTGATTTAAAGAAACAGATGAAAATGTTAGGCTGAACCACTGACATCATCTCCATTTCCTTAACACAGAGCATAGAAACTCTCCTCATTACTTACTGTTTGAACTATCTATACATATAATTTAGAAAAACTAACCAATCTTGATTTAGTAATTGGCTATAACAGAAGATCTAGTACAGTTTTTAATTATTTATCTAAATAGCCATTTAAAGACACACTAAAAACACCCGCTACCTACTTTGAGTCTGAATGTGCCCAGCTTCTGTTTTCCAGTCATTGTCGTATTTTTCTCTTGCACCAAGCAACCCTCAGTTACCAAATTCATGTTCCAGGTAGGTACTTAGAGCCCAGTTCACCCCTTCAGTAAATGTTCTTTGCTAAGGACTCTTTTCAACCCTTTCATAGTTCTCACAGCCTCTCTTCAACCTCTCTTTCCCTCCAAAACATATCAATATCTTTCTCTAGACATCAAAACAAGTAAGAGTATTCCAGCAGCAAGCTGCACTTGTGCCAAAACCAGAGATAGCAAAGCCTCCCAATGCAAACACGGTATTCTGTTACCCCACTGATGTACTGCATCGGTCCCATTGTCCCTGAGCTGCACAGGGAGTTCGTGTGCAGCCCACCACTCTCCATAACCTCCCCCATTCCTTTTAGAGCTGCTGCTTCAAGGCTAGGCTGCCTGACAAAGCAAGCAGGAAAGTAAATCGAATAGTGCAAGGGATAAATGCACACATAAAGAAGGAAGATAACAGGGTACCAACTCAGCTGAGACACAGGGGAGAATAAAATTATCTTTTGAATCACAAGTGACATTGGATAGGTTATTAGTAATGTTGTTTAAAAATGTGGTGTGTTTTCTTTAATAAATGAGAAAAACACAATACTTACAAATTGCTTTTCATGGGGTACACTTCTAACTAAACTACTGTTTGTAAAATAGCTTATTGCAGCTCTGCCTCTGCTTGCTGACTTCACATGCTCATTAGCGTAATAAGCAATTGGATTTGTTTTTCTTTCCCCAATCTCAAACTACAACACGTTAAAATTTCTTCTTGCTTTTGGCTCTTTGTTTTCTCCTTCATGTCTGCTGAGTTTTAAAGTTTTTATTTATGTACAGCAAACAATGGATGTACACACTAGAGTTTGTAAGGGAATGTTTCCTTTTTCAATGTTTTCTTCTACCAACTCCAGTTAAGGACTTGCCCATTTTCAGGTTTTATATTACCATAACTATGATCTGTTGATTAGAATGTTTATTATAATCATATAGTTTAAGTCTGCAACACAAGGGGATTAAGATATGTCAACATGACTATTTCTGTTCATATGACTGCCTCCACGTTTTAAAAATGCACCAATATCAGCAGTGCAAAAGCTGTGTGAGACAACAGCAAGGATCCAAATCAAACACTCATCTTGCAAGGAAGTTACTAACGTCCAATACCATGTAAAGCTTCCTACTGAACAAGGTGGAAGAATAAGTCCTTTCAGATGACCTGGGAAGAAGGTACTCCAATTTAAAATTACCTCTCTAGCACATCTTTTCAAAGCATAAATGGGTACTATGAAAACCAGAGTTTGCTCTTTATGATGGATCCTGAGAATACTATAGCTGAAAATCAGTCCAACTCTCACATAAACCAGGTCAAAATAAGGAGGAACAGGGCAGTCACTGCTCACTCTTTGTGTCACATTGATGACACCTTCAGTAAAACACTGTTTCTATGGTTAAGTATTCTGACGGTTCATGAGTCTGAATTTTTTTATTATTCTTAGTTCTATTATCTGCATCATTCTTCATGTCTTCAGATGAAGTCAGGAGACGTTTTTAGACAAACCTATGAATCAGACATGGTACTGGACTCCACAGCTCATTCTAAGCAGTAATCAGTTGGTGTACTCAAAAGAATCATGCATTCTGCTGTTTTATTTTGCAACTTTTAAAAATGTCTGAGCCCTAGCACACAGCCAAACTAGGGCTGTTCCAGAACAAGCGCTTCAGCAAGTCTTGTGACTTTCCATGAGAACGCCTTGCCAGGAGCTGTAACAGCTCGGTTGCTCATGCTAAGGTGCTGTAACAGAGCTGGTGCAGGGCAGGCAAGCAGCACCAGCTCTGGGGCTAGCAGGAGGAAGGGGAAGTGTTTCTGCCATGCAGGTCAAGTTCTAGCTCTTTATTGCCCAGAGATTTGGCAATACAAGTTGATGTTTGGAAGCTTCAGTTTACACAGAGTATTTAAATAATCCTAAATTTTTGGTAGCAAAACTGCTGAAGATTTGCTTTTTCATGTCCCCGGAGGCATGTCATCCCGACATAGGCTACATACAGCCTTCTCAAACATATGCCAAATTGCCATCACAAGTAAGATGCTCACATCCTAATTCTTCTCAAGGAGCCAGCCTGAAAGTGCTTCCCAGAGGATCAGTAAGATGTCATACAAAACATGGCCCCAGAAAGAAGGCAACAGCTGAGGAGCATCAGAAAAATGTGAGAAATGCAGGTTCATTTCTCATCTATTCTTGAAGCCACTCAAATCCATGGAGTGGTCTCACCCTCTAGATATAAATTTTTTGGGTAGAGGTACTACTCATTTCTCAATTGTTCCTTGATGAAGTATAGCACTTCGCATAAACAATTACACACTCACGCCAGTCTAGCCCAGGTGTTTCTAGGCATCATCACATCCCTCCTATTAGCTGGGTTCAGCTTTCAAAGGAGAAATGATTCTTCATTTACCTGTCTCTTACCCACAAAAAGGGTTAAGTTGCCATTTCTTTAAAGTAAAGAAAAGAATTGGTATATTTTTTCCTAACTCATTTCTGCCCCCAAGAGCAGAGCCAGGCTGCTGTTGTGATCCCAGCTTTGCCGTGGGACTACACAGTATTACAGAGACGTTCTCCTTGTGATTGTGAACACCCCTATTTGGTGAAAGGGGATTTGCTGCCTGCAGCCACAAATTTTCTAATCTCTTTTCTTCTGATCTCACACTGCTCTTATCACACAAAACAGGTGAGCACTGCCTGAAGGTTCGTCTGGTCTGAGAGTGCAGGAATCAGAGGGAAGCTTCACTGGGAGGTAGCTTTAAGCTGTCAGAACCAAGTCAAGAGCACAGAAGAGCCACCCCTAAACACAGATTTATCAGGACTGCCTAGGTATGTGCAAGGAGGACTCTGTGTATGGTACTTATGGGGTTCATCTTACATTAGCAGCTGTGGTTAAGGATGTGTTTAGAACCACACTAACAACTCTTCTGCTACATACCTCTAGCGGTCAGAAACAAGGCTTCAGGTCTGCTACTGTAAGCTTCTATTTTGATTTATAGGGATATTTTTCATCTTAGTAGCAGATCTCCTCTGACCGAAACAGTGACCTTCTACATTTAAATGATACAGATTTGATTTAGTGTTCTGCGCCTAAGTGGGTAGCAACTGAACTACCAAAGAAGCAAGCACAGCGATGGTAACACTGCTCTGGATGAAACCATCCAGATACATATGTCACTGCTTGTATACTGAAACTGGTACTCTGGTACCAGTAGAAAGATGAGAGCTCGCTTCCAGATTAGGAGACTAGATTTTTATACAATGAATTCACTTCTACCTAACACGGAATTACTAAACTCAGTATCAATGGCACTCAAGATTGTGATATAAACTGTGGTAATATTTTAATACATTTAAGAATTAATAGAGAAGTCTAGACCATCCCTGAAAGTCAATATACTGGAAGTTAACAGTTATTACGTGAACATCTGAAACATCTGAGCCATAGAACTGAGTTTTAATGCATTCGTTCTGTAACAGTAAAATGTGATAAACTGGAAACTAGAACTAGAATCCACATACTTTTGGATCACAATTTTGTTATTCAGCACAAAGTACCTTGATGAGTTCAAATCTTATTTCCAACATACAGTTACAGAAGAATGCATTCACATTACAGCTACCATCAAACAAAAAAAAAAAAAAGATAATGAAGCAAAACAAACTCATTGACTGAATGAATCATTACAAACTTCCTTTCAACTGCTTCCTAAGGGACAGTTATGCATCAGTATGGGCATAATCTAGGGTAGACAAGTAAGTACTTCCCAAACCACTACAATTATGTTCAGGAATATTAAAGCTACTCCCTACCATTGGTAGGCAACAAAATTAAAGGCACACATTCTATTGCTGTGAGCACACTGTAATTAATGCCTGCTGAATTGGAGCGAGTTCACAAAGAGCGTGGAGATGGCTCTCCAAAAAATGGAGGGGCATCAACCCATTCCTGCTTCATAGCAGGAAAGCCTGGAAGGGGTATGTTGAGTGTCATGCAAGAATAATCACACTGTCTTCAGAACAGGCTAATATTGCAGGACAGAGACAATGACTTACTATTAGGATCTAATTTTTCAAAGATCCAAGTGTTGGCTGAACATTTCTTCTGTCAAATTCAGCACCCACTGATTTAAGTGGGAACATAATTAAATATTTTTGAAATTGTCAAGCAGTGGACAACATCATGGCATGCAGAGGCAGTGGTGGGAGTACAGCTTTTATTCTTTCATACAGGCAGACATGCATGTGTCAAGAAGTAGTAATAAAAATGGGGTAAATAGAAATGCAACACCTTCTACTCATTTCCAGCTTCCTCTGACAAATTCTCACTGGAAAACGTTACCTTTTATATGCCTTCCTTTCACCACTCAGAGTGTACAAAAATGTTCTCAGAAATGCATTTCACCTTCTACCTTGCTTACTCTTCATCCATCTGCTGACTTGTCGGGAGCACTTGGACACAAAGGGCCCCACACCAACGGGTGAACTCTGACTGACCCTGACACTGGTGCTCTGCACTGCACCTAGGTCCAACTCAGGAAGAAGCACCCAGCCGTGCTCCACATCCCACACAGGTACCAGTGTGTTTAACTGAATATCCTAAGATTCAGTTTAAACAGTTTTCCTGAAACATTGTCTACTACAGTTGTTTTCAGGATCTATGATGTAGACAAAATCATAATATATTTCTTTGCATATACCTTTTAACAAAAAAATTGTGACTGGTAATTGTAAGCGGTCATTAGTGGGCCGCTGATAATACAATACACAATGATCTCTGCTTCTTCCCCTGCTTCATTGCTAATAAAATCAAGCCAAATAGACATTTGTAAATTTATGACATTGTGAACGACTGGTGCATGATTTACAGCATGCAACTTCAGGGCCTGTTTCTGTAAATGTTCTATCCAAACAATATACACTGGCTTTATGATGAGCTGAAATGTATTGGAGAAGGCCCTTGCCACTCAATTAATCAATGTCCAAAAGTAAGACTTTCATGAGCCATTACTGCTAACAGATCAGAGAAAAACGTTTAGGCAGAAATGCATACAAAATGTAGGACTGTGCCTAGGGACAACTGTTGCAGGCAGCAAAAGTGAGAAGTACCAGTGCCGTGGCCAAAATTACCTGTTGAATGTCTTCCCAGCTTCAGCATCCGCAGGGCTCTGAGCAGTCTCAGCACTTGGACAATGCGCCCCACGTTCTCCAGTTCTTGGGAGCTCTCCCCACCACACAGACTCTCCACCAGCAGGGTGATGTAGAAAGGTAAAATAGCAAGGAGGTCTATGATGTTTGCCACACTCCTTAGGAAGCGACACCGATCCCGTGCACACAGGAAACGCAGAACAAACTCCACAGTGAACCATGCAATGCACATGTACTCTAGGGCATCCAGTAGTGGTGGTGCCAGCCAGCTTAGCTCTACTGAAATCAAAGCCATGTTGGCAATGGACACAACAACAAAAGCCATGGACAGAGTGCCAAAAGTCCTGGCAGCTGCAGAGGAGCCAGGCTTTTCCAAAACTTCCCAAAGTTTCTGTCTGACACTGGGACAGAGGCTACCAGAAAAGTCCTCTTCTTCATCTTGGGCATCCAGTTCTTCTGCATCTTTCTTGATGTCTAAGGCTTCACTCAGCTCCTTCCTCCTGAAGTACCTGCCCAGGAATCCCCCCCCAAGAAATTTTTAACAGCAATATGCATATGTGTTTCTTATCCTCTACCATGTGAGGCATAAGAACATACATTAAAGCACACCTTATGTGACCTCAGAAAACTCTGATGTCAAAGTATACGGTCGAAGATTTTATTGAGACCCTGCAGCATGTTTCCACTGACCTGATATTTCTATTCCCTCATTTCACATCAGTGACAGTTTGTATACGCAGAGTAATTTTATTCTGATAGCACGTTATTTACATGGAGCACGTTGACTACAGTAGGATCTGCGACATGCCTAACATGCATTCTTATAAACAATCCTGGTGCAACCAGACCCTCTGTTTCTAAATTGTCCTCAATTTTATTATATTTGTTACATTGATGTGTATCTGTAATACTAAAAGGGAAGGCATAATAAAAGCTATGCCCTTCATGGATGAAGTTTTGATCAATACACACTGAGAAAAGAAGTTAACTTTCTCTAAATATATGGGTCTTCACACAACAAAGTGCACAAAACATTTGTGCTGAGTCAAACTTACAGATCGTAATTGCATGGTTGAGTGTTTTGTTAGATCTAGAGTATATTTACAGAACAATTTAATTAAACAAAAACATTACCAAAGAACACTAAAAAAAAAATGTCTTTCGTATCTGTATTTCTTGACTGCTGCAAATCTCCAGCTTTAGACAAAGGGGCTATGCAATTTGGCCTTCATTTGATACACAGTTAGTTACTCCTGCATATATGCCAAAGAGGTCTGTAGCAACTTGTACCACCAAAGGAGGAGCTTTCAGTTACACCTACCAGGGATGGAAGAAAGGGATGAAAACTAGGATCCAACTCTCAGCCGCAGAACTGGACCATCCTAAGGTAGGATGACTTCACTATCCTTTCGGGGTGGGGTTGCTTTTTTGTTTCTAATAATTTTGACATAACTCCCTTAGATAACTAGCAATTACGCTATTTAGAGTATTAATTTATTCAATACTAACAAACCAGTGGCACTAAAAATGGTGGAAAAAGTAAAACTAACTGCAAATAAAGAATTAATAGAAACATCTTGGGAGTGGTTCAGTTAAAACCCACCTCATCTGTAAACTGCCTGTTACCATTTGTCTCCAGTGAGCCATGTTCCTGCTGTTGATGCTCCCTCCCTATAAGGTGCTACCTCCATGTGTGATGCCGCCCATCACTGCTCCTCCTGGAGCCATGCCACCCACACTCAGCCTGGCAGGTGACCATCACCCTTCTGCCTCTCCAGCTTGGATCCGGAAATCCTCCAGAATGGAAAGTGCAGGGTGAGGAGGCTCCAGACCCTCCCAGCACCATGCCTGAATCCATATCCAATCCCTCTAGCTAGAATAATCCCAAACTGGATGACTGAAGGGACATCTCTGCTTTCACAATTTTTTCCATCTCTGATATTGTCCAGGACCAGTCCAAAGCCAGTGCAGGACAACCCAGACCCTGCTCCTGTTAGTTTCTCACTAACCTGACCCCACCACCAACCTGTTCTGCAGCAAGGGTCAGTGACCTCACCCAACACATCTCCCGTTTTTTACACCCATCCGCCTCTAGAGTAGGATTAAGAGCTGAACTCATCAAGTTTTGAGCATACTTTTCCCAGTGCTCTGCCATCTCACCTAACTCACTGCTGGCTCTCTCACCTGAGTGACCCTGCACACAATTTAAAGCTGAGCTCGCCCAGCCCACAATGCCGCTGCGCTGCATCTTCCCACAACTCACCGGTCTCTGCAGCAGGAATCGATGCTGAGCTCATCCAAACCCCAGTACTGGATCTCTTGCAGGAAGGAGAGTGCACAAAGCTGTTCCATCACATGCAGCCTCCCTGTCTGGTAGTAATTCAGAATGTAGTGAAACGCCTGTGAGCTTCGGTCAAAGAAATATTCATTCTCCACGAGGTTGGCATCATCGCAAAGCTCAAGGAGGCCAGAGGCCACATCCCGGGCAGCAGAGACCACTACAGCCAGTTTGCCAAGACGGGTGTCAGGGTAGCAAGACAAAGTTTGCTGGGACATCACAAAGCGGCTGCCTCCTACGTTGATAGTAAAAGAGTCCAAGGAGGGAATGACCTTCTGGAGCAGGGGTCCCCGCTCCTCCTCACTGGAGAAAACACTGGAGTCCAGGGAGCCCAGGGATGTGCTACTCCCTGGTTCCTCCAGGGATGCTTGGGAAGAAAGAGACATGCAGCAGGGAGGCGACTTCATCCTGTAGCTGCAAGCAGCAGCCCACACTCTCCTGGATCGAAAACACAACAAAACTGCAGAGCAGACGGCCGCGCCGGGGGGGGGTGGCCGGGCCAGCCCAGGGACGTGTCGCTTTGCTGTGGCTACCGCCCCAGGGACACCGCACCGTCC
>NW_020799095.1:135143551-135315251 GCF_003259725.1 Athene cunicularia
CCGGCCCCCGCCTGCCCCGCGGTGCCGAGGGGCTGCGGGGGCTTCCTCCGGGGACCAGGCGGACCTGCGAACTTCTGCAGGCGAGCTGACGGGGCGATTTTGAAGCCGCCCCTCCTTTAATGCACGTAAACCCCAACGTGTTTCTAAATGGATAATGTGTCCCCACTTACGCTACTCCCACGGCCACAAGTCTGAAGTCACTCAAGTAAAACTGTCATTGTAAAGGCCAGGCGATGTACGTGAAAGAGCCTATTTTAACTTAGCCGCAGTCAGCTTGTTTTCAAAAATACTCCAGAACATCTTTGGCACCGTCCTGTGCCGACTTGGTAGCTCCACAGTTAAGCAGTACAAGAGTTGGGTTCACCTTCCTCACTGCGTTTCCTCTTCTCCTATGAACAGTTATTTCTGACAAATCTAAAATACTCACTTTCGCAAATCTGCGTTTTCTGCCGCCTCTTACTCCAGCCTGCGTTGTGGTGGAGCCTGCCAGGAGGAGAAAATCTAGCACGTAAAATCTGCCTTTGTGTGTTTTGCCACCAAGCATCATGTGTTGTACCACGTCTTTGATCCCCCATCACTTGCATACAGATGCATCCAGTTATGTACCTTTCTCACATTAATTTCTCAGAGACCTCATAACGGTTCATCTTTTGGATGCCAGTAATCTTTCATATTTTACGTGCAGATTAGCTGAACATTTACGGTAGCAGGTCACTGTTGGCAAAAGTGTTCACTGAGCAGAGACAACCTGGAGGAGAGCAGCAAGGGTGGGGGGGTCTTGTGGCCCAAGAAGCAAAGATAAATTAGGATAGCTGTGGTGGAGGGGAATGGCTATTGTAACAGTCAGATATGTAAAAGGCTGCTTGCAAAGGTGAAGGGTATACTCTGTTCCCCTTGGCCACATTGTACAGGTGTAGAAGTAACGGGGTTGAATGCCAGGAAGGACATTCAGGGTAACCATTAGGAAGGTTTTGGTGAAGCAGTGGAAGAGGTCATTTGGAACACTGGTCTCTCCCACTGGTCATCAAAGAACTGACTGGACAAGGATCTGTCAGGAATAGCGGAGGTGTGGTGCTCCCTTTCCTGAGGCAAGCTGGAAGGGCCAGATGGCCTCCTGAGACCCTTCCAGATGTATAATTCTGTATTTCAAGTGTGTCATAGAGAAAAAAGAACTACTTATTTGCATAGATGTTCTGCTTTTTATTGTTTAAAAGAATCAAGTTGAAATATAATTAAAGTGAATAATCACTAGTTGCCATTGAAACTACCAGTAACTGCTGTTACGCAGCCAGCTTTCAGGTATAGCCCATTTTCAGTCCAGAACTGCCATTCAGGAGTGCAGTCCCTCTGATGGATAGCACTTAAGCCAGCACTAAATTAAAAGTAATAATTAAAAGATTCATTAAGACCATCAGTAAGACCAATTCATTAAGACCATCAAAGAGAAGTAACTACCTCAGAGCAGCAAGATGCCTTACTGAGTGTAATAGACCCATAATTGTTCAGTCATTAAACTACTCACTCAACCTATTCTCAGACTCCTCAGGAGTCATTCTATCATCTGGAAAGATTTTTTCAGGCGTATTTTCTCCATTAAAAGGGAGATCTGAAAACACTCTCCTCCATGATTCAAGGGATTCTGTTAGTCCAGATCCACTGGTATTTTGTCTAGTCAAAGTGAGTATCTAATTCACAGCATCATTAAAACTGTAGATCCTTTGTTCTTAAAATACTCTGATGTATCATTTTCAGCACATGTAAAAGACTTTGAGAGACTGGGTTCAATTTTATGTTTACCTATGTCCTCTATGGAATAATGACTGTATACAGGTATATTCATGTCACTTCCAAGTTAATTTTTGGTCTGATTATCAACTGTTCAAATTAGAATGTTCTCTTCAAGGTGCTAGAGGAAAGCCATGTGTTAAAGTAATGTTTTCCATTAAGTTTTGTGCACTTAATATGCATTTTTTCAAGCTCAGTTCTCACTGCAGGAAAGTGACATCACCAACAAACTTCCACAGTGTCTGTAAATTTCTGAGTATGATCTTACTTCTAAGTTCTGTCTCTCTGCTAGTTGTAAATTTAGATTTTAATTTAAAAAAGCTTTTAGAAAACCGTTCAGAAAATTATTCTCAAATGTACCAATAAAATAAAGCTGGAACATTTCAAGGAAGTGAGAAAAATGTTTTATGTGTAGAAAGGCTCAGAAGTAGAGGATTTATTTTTCTACCACTAGCGACACAAGAAACAGGGACTACTGGTGCATTTTTCATTTTCTGGGAAACTCAAAGGATCAGCTGTTCATTGTTCCTGCTCATTTGTACATGAGGAAGCAAAGCAACAGCTTTCATCATTTTATCATTCCCTTAGCAAACCTGCTCAAGCAACAATATTCTCATGCCATTGGAGTAGTGGCAAAAACTAATATAACAGTACAAAGAGAGTCATTTGGTCTTACTCACTCTGCCAGTGAAGTGCTGCTGCTGAAGTGAACCTGCGTGGTTCAGACCGAAAGGGTTATACAGTACTGCTTTGTCATGTCAGGAATATCTGTAACAACTGAACGGTAGTGACATCTGTCTGAACTACTGTCTTTACCAATGCTCCAGATGATGTTTCCCTGCTATCATACCACTGACTGAAAAAAACAGATTTCATTATTTCAAGAGACAGTACAAAAATCTTTTGCTGGAATGCTGAAATATGAGTTGCAACCCAGTATGTCTGTTGTGGGAGTTGAAAAATTTGCTTCAGCAGAAAGCCAGCTGTTATAAAAACCCTCTTTTATAATATATTTTCCTGATTTTCTGTAGTCATGTTGAAAGCTATGGCTTTATGTCATTTGTGTAGTCACTATTTCCAGCTGGAATATTGTGATATACAGGAAAAAGCCAGGATGTGCAGGTACCAAAACTGGTCCTTATCTTCTCAAAAAGCCTTGATTCTCTTCTCACAGGAGTAGTTCTTTCACAATCAACTGATTGTAAATTATTGGGATTTCTGACACGTAATATTTCCAAATTTTTAAACTGTTTTGATTTTGTATATTAGTCTGTATTTGGAACCTAAATCGAAGTGTCTCTCCTAGACTTTATGTAGTAGAATAGAGAGGAAAGATTAGGAAAAGATTATGTCAGGTAGAGCACATCTAGGGAAAACTTTCTCCAGGACCATCTTCACAGTCTGCAGCAGCACAGGGACTTGAGAATCAGAGGCTTCATGGAGCAAAAATGTTTAATAACCTTCCATGATGCTGCAAATTAATTGTTGAACTCATTTCTGTTTTGATGTTGTAACACTTTGTGCAAGGTTCTCCAAAATTTAACTGTGCACAGGGTGAATGATACCATACAGTTCTGTTAAACCTTCCTTTGTCCTGGTGCTGTGACTGCTGAATAACGGCAACCTGTTCATGTTGCCAGCACCATTCATGATTTTGCTGACATCTGCCACCCTGTAGTTTCTATGGACGTGGCCAGTTTCAATAATATAACTTAAAGCCGAGCTTTTTGAGTAATACATTATATCAAGGGTTAAAATTAATGGATGTTGGTAGTTCCAGTATTTGTCAGTTACAAATTTTGGACAAGGTGCAAGCCATTGAGCCCTGAGCTCCACTGCATTCAACACTAGACATAATCCATTATCATGAACTGATTTTCCTTGACACAGATCAAGAGTCACTTCTGTAAACGTGACAGTGGTACGGCTAGATCCTCGGCTGAATCTTCCCCTTTGGTTAGTGTGAAGCAGTGCTCTTCGGGAGCTGCTGTAGCTCCTTTACTATGAAGTTATCTGAAGCTTGTCCTTTGATGTAGTCTGAGAGCTGCTGTAACCTCACTCTTGCAATAACAGGTGAGAAAAGATGAAACGTAGAAATTCTCTAGACAACTCTCTGCTGTTTCCTTTGGCAAGTAAAATAAGAGCTTATCAGAACAGCTTTATTCCCTCCAGGGATATTCTGCTTTTGTTGTGGAAATGGTCCAGCCAAAACCAGCCAGATCTCACTTTCTTTGAGCTAGCTGCATAGAACAGACAGATCAGAAGAAGAAACACAGTTTGGTCCACATTGTGTGAAAACAGTTTAAGAGTGTATGGAATCAGGGCTATGTTAAGAAAGCTGTTTTCAGTATCTTTGAACACTACCCACTTTCAGACCCTATTTATTTTCTTGCCTTTTACAATGTGGTAGGAAGTAAAAAAAGAGTAGCTGTGGAGGTAGTTCTGTAGAGCAACCTACACATATGAGCAGTTTTATTTTCAAAGTAAGGGCTAACTTTGCATCCACCAACTACATAGGAAAGCAAGTTGCTGATATTTTCTGCTGAAATTGTAATGGAAATGGGCTTTAATATATAAAACTGAGTTCACTGTGTCTAATACTAGACTGAATGTTGCTTTCATTTTATTAGATTGGTGAAGGGGTTTAATAAAAAATTTCAAATTTTAATTTTAGATTCATTATGCCAAATGCCCCAGAGATGAATAAAAGATATGCATTCAGACCTGTTAACCTACCTAATGCATTTTTTGGGAGCTATTACTCCATCCTCCTATAGATGAACAGGTACAACCCAGCAATGCCAAGGAAGATTACATACAAATATCAAGAGGAAGAATACTTCTCTTTAAATAGGGCCAGAGTTTGTTACTCTGAAGCAAAGCTCCAATGGCTTAGTATCCAAAAGAAATTTATTCCAAAAAGAATTTTAAAATAGATCAAAGAGAGTGAAGTCATTCAACACAGGATGAGATTTAAATCATTCAGATTTAAATTCATATTGTCAGAGACAGAATCAATTTACAGAAAAGCCTTTTCAGTCCTCACCAAAAGAGACTAAAGTTTTGCACATGAAATGCATGCAAAAATCCATGTACTGTTCCTGCTACTGTTCCTGCCCAGGATTACTGGTTCTATTCAGCAGCTAAGCTCACTGCTGGATCATCCAACAAGCACAGCTTTTGGTCTTCTCTTTACGTAAACTTGAAATTACTTAGCCTTCATGTGTCAGCTCCTTTCTACTGGCAATTCAACTAAACTTTGCAGCTTTCAAATCCATTTTGTATTAAATCTTTCCTGTGGTCTGTTTCGATGATTACTTTTTAGTGTTTGTGTTTCTTCACTGGTTTCTCCTGTGCTAATTTACCACACAAACTTTTGCTTTCCTTCAAGACCACTCACACTTTATTACCTGAGTTATTTCTGTAGCTGTATCTGAACTGAGTTGCAGGTGCTTCCCTTAGTGCACTCCAGGCTGCTGGTCTCTAGTCAACAGTGCAAGAAACCATCTGGACAATCTTCTGGGTGCCTCAGGAGTTTCAAGCCAACATAATTCTCACTGCTCTTCTCCATGGACAGCTGTTACATTCCCATATATAACTTTGCATCATTAATGTTAAAACCACCTCATTTTCTCAAGGTCTATAATTTGTTTATAAATTAAGGAAAGTGTAGTGTGTCTGGCTGGGATAGACTTAGTTTTCTTCAAAGCAGCCAATATGGTGCTGTGTTTTAGATTTGTGACCAAAATGGTGTTGGTGCCCAATGACGGAACGAGAGGCAATGGACTCAAACTGAAACACAGGAAGTTCTGTCTGAACATGAGGAAACACTTTTTTACTGTGAGGCTGACTGAGCACTTGAATAGGTTGCCTAGGGAGATTGTGGAGTCTCCCTCCTTGGAGATGCTAAAAATGCATCTAGACACCTGGGCAACTGGACCTGCTTGAGCAGGGAGGTTGGAGTAGGTATCCTCCAGATGTCCCTTCCAATCTCAGCCATTCTGTGTGTTATTTTGAGTATCATAAATAAATAACAGAAAGCAAATATATTAAAAATATATTACAATACCATAGCACAGTGTACAACAGAACTTTTAATTTTCACATGAAATATGTAGCCGACCCTTCACTTTTAAGGGAAGAATCTTTGAGGATTATCAAAAGTGAAGGCTTTTTGAGGAATTTGTTTTATTAATTATTTTCTCCATAGAACATCATAGCAGAGATGGAAGACAATGCTCTTTAAACTTTAAACATATCTCAGGCAATAAAGTCCATACCCTTCAAAGAAATTGGCTCCTGAATCTGAATGTTCATTGCGTTAGGCAGTACATATGATCTTCCGGTGGCATACTGGAAAACAAAATGATCCTTTTTGTGTAAGCTTTAATTTTGCCTTTATTTTTCCCCATTGTAAAAGGACAGAAAGTATAACAGCCAACAGCAAGAATATCTTCTTTAGAAGTGATATGATCAATTCCAGCCTATTAAAAATATTACTTATACCTATCAAACAGCAGCAATCTCTGAGCAGTAGTTAGTATGGAAAATAATTATTTTAGGCAAAACTAATCATTATTTGTTAAGAATTTGTGTAACACCATTGAAGTGTTATCATTGCAGTTACCTCTGGCAATTTAAAATATTGTGATTCATAAAACTTCTTTATTGTAATAATTTATATGTCTGCACTAAAACAAAAAGATCCAATTTATCTATCTGTACCTAACAATTCCATTTACAGGCATAACAGCTGAGCATCCAATAACAAACAGGAGAACGAGAACAGGCATGTCTTCATACAGAAAAAGCACCATGATGGCAATAACTTCAGATGATTTTATGCAGTGTAAAAGAGAAACGTGTTCAGGCAACTTCATCTCTCCTACCATTCTCTGCTGACTTTAAATGGGGTTTCTTTGCCCTACAATCATGCAGTTTACATTTTATGTATTGAATAATTTCCTTTAATTAATAATGCAAAAACCTGTACTTGGTGTAGTATGTAAGATGATTGTTCACCATCTTTTCATTAATTCAAAGTAGCTTAAGAGCCTTTAAATTTTCAAAGTTAATTTGGGTATATTGGCTAACCTCATATATATCCTGTAGCAAGAATAATTAATTTTGTAAGAGGAATTGTGGTTCTTAAGTGGCTATTATGTGTAAATTGACTTCCTGTGCATATGACTGCGTAATTGACCAACTTTGCCCATGAAAAGCAGAGCTTTCTTTGCCCTGCAAGTCAGCCTCTTCAGTCACAGAAGAGAAATAGGAGCGCCAAAGAAGCAATTAATTATTTGTTTGATACACCACTGCTTTAGGATGGGATGAATCACACCTTACAAAGGTCCATTTGTCTCTAGACAACATCCGAGATCAGGTATTAATATTGTCTATGGTTTCCCAGATGAATCTGACTCAACTGTTTTTTACTGGTTTGTATTTTCTTATGTTTTTGTAAAAAAAAATATAATTCTTTACTACTTAAATATGTACAGTTATTAGTTCTTGCTTACCAACACAAGCATTTATTACCAGCATATCACTTATTTTGGTAACTATGAAAATGCTTTGTATTTTTGAAATAGCATCATTTGTTCTCAATGGCACAAATAATTTTAGCAATGCTGCATTTCATTAATCCTCACAACATCATTGTGAAATAAGTAAGTACCATTATGATTAAATGATGACAGTTAATTAATGCCATGTGCAGTTAAGCTGTACTACCCCAGGACACCTTGTGCTTCCAGGTGACTGAATGTTTAGAGGGATCTGTGTCGTATATGTCTGCATGATGAAGTGCTGAACTTCTTGGGAGAGACATTCATCACTGCTTCTGGGTGCACAGAAGGGAAAGTGTGTTTGTTGACTTCTTAGCTCATGCCTTAGAGTTTATTTGTGTTGGGAAAGGAGTTCTTGTCCTCTGGAGAGCTTTGGGAACACAATTCTGAGAAAATTTCTGTGGATAGAAACAGTCCTTGTTCCTCAAATTCAGCCTGAACATTTGCATAAATAGTACCTCATAATAAATGGCCATAATAAATTTTCCAAGGTTTTCAACTACATCAAAGACGTGACTTGAACACTCACTGGAACAGTTGCCTTGTTTCATACACTGTGACATGCATACCTGCCTGTGGGCACAGGGACTAATGATGTTTCATGACATTTTTTTTGTAGAAGGCTGGATTCTAACTAATCTGGTAACATCTTATTACATATGAACAGTAATAAACAATCATGATAAATTCTGTTCAATAGCTAAAAACCACCTTCTTTATTGTAGGCTTTTTTTAAATCTCACAGATGATTCCCACACAGCATTAATAAGTTTTTCTTGATTTGGTTGAATGCATGTAGCAAGAGGAAAAAATGGCGTATAAGCAAATGTATGAAAGTAATCACCTCAAACATCTATAAAACTAGATATGTTAATATTGATTCCCCTCATATACAGTATTTCAATTACCGTTGTTTCAGCATCAATATCTTTGGTATTTGCTTATTAAAACTCCAGTAGGAGATGTTTTTATATATGTCAGTAGGTGTATGTTTAGGGGTATGAGGCTGTCAGAAAAAATCTGTTTAATGTCTCCAGTTTTTGTAAATCTTTCATTGTTGTCAGACAGAATTTCCTAGGGGTGATGATGGGTGTGCTGATCAATTTCACTCTTTTCTTCAGGCTGTATGAGACTTGGTATAGCATCAATTGAATATGTAATGTTCACAAATAAGAGAGGATTCATAATCTGTCAGACTCCAGGAGGTCTCCTTCAGTAATGTCGGTAATGAATTCACAGGTGACAGTTCTAAATGGCTAAATACTCAGGTTTAGGGTTCCACAGACAGTTTCCAAGGGAATTTTGCAACACTGATTTCTAGGGTTCTAAAGCCTATGGAGTATTAGAGGATCTTTGGCGGGGTGGAGGTGGAAGGAAATGTATGCATTTCACAGAAGGTTTAACTTGATCTGAAACTTGTTAGCCAGATCTTCTATATTTATAATACATTTAAAATACATTTCGAAACTTTTCAAGATCTCTGTCTTGTAAGTGTATACGTAAAGCTTGGTTAAATGCACATTTAAGTCAATGAGTGATTTGATTTCAAAAGACTTTGGACGAAGCCCAGACATTGGTTGTGTGAGCACATACTCCTGTCCCTGCTGTAGAGAGCCGCTGGGATTCTAGAGGGCTTTCTGCGACAGAATGGCCATGTGAGCAATCCTCCATGAGAACAAGACTGATAAGAGCCTCAGCCAAGCAAGAATGCGATAAGGATGTGACCCTGAATGAGGGGGCAGAAACTCGAGGAGACAAACAACCCCCGGAAGGGGTTGGGACGGAAGAGGAAGTTCCACAAGGCAGGAAGCCTGGCAAGGCTGATGGGGCACCTTTTATCCAATCATAAGAAGGTTTAAAGCGCGGGCTAAGTTAACTGTCCAGTCTTGAGGACTTGTACTGCATGTTACTCACGTGTGCAGGAGAACATTATAAAAGGGCTTTCTAGTTGTAATAAACGGGCATTGCTTGATCACATTGGTTGTGTGCATGCTCAGCTCTCCTGCAGAGAGGAAGTAATTTTTCCTTCCCTTGGTCTTTCTCTTCTGTGTCTTGAACTAAGGTTGATATTTAGAGCATTGAAAGTGAAACCTTGTTCTCAGCTTGCCTGGGAGCGAATACAGTTGAATTCCCCTCTAGACACTACTGTAATACAAACCATTCGCAATAATGTATATGATAGCAGTGATAACCTTAAATGTCAATAAAACCATAAATAGCCATGAGTAACCATAAAAGACTGCAGTCATGCTGACATCTGAAAGGGAATTAAAATCCAGAAGGAGAGGGTAATCTATTGTAATACCCAAATCTGCTCTTCAGTAACTCTGTGCTGCACCAAGATTTTGCTTCAATGGAATGGTAGAAAGCCTGAAAACTCGTGGTCAAATTGCTCCCTTCTCTTCCCTATACTACTGCTTTGTCTGCATAATTTCTTACCATTCCACTGTTTTGATTTCCATTTGCCTTAATCGTTCTGCTGCCCTTGATAGCTCTCAACTTCTGACTCAAAGGAAAAATTCCTAACAAAATCACCACCATCAAGAAAAAAACCTGTAACTTTAGCATGCAAATAAACTCAGTTGTTTCAGGAGAAGTCTTAAACTCCAGCACATACATATGCTTTTGTGTAACTGAACATGTGTAATAATCTTAATCAAAGAGATTGTGTTCTTGATGAATAATTGGGATGTGATTCTGTAAAATAATCCCTTTTGATTTGTCTTTGAAAGCATAATTAAATGTATTTGCCTTTATTAGTGTTTTACTTGATCATTTATAGTAGGAATAATTTTTTGTCAATGAGTAAAAATGTTTTAAAAGCAAATGGCAGAAATATTGAGCAAAGGCTACTGAACTATAAATTCTCTGTGAATTAATAGATACTATGAATAGTCCTTCTCTATATATCATTGTTGCTTGCCGCAAAGCACAATCTCAGTGATCTCACCTAAATTTCATTTGTTTTAAATTCTACTCATACGAGTAACAAAATTCTTATAATCTACTTCAGGAGTTTTAACTAGATTTCTTTGATTTGTGGAAAAAATACTGTCTTAAAGAATTCTTTCAGGTTTAGTTTTTATTTTATTTTTGCTTGAATTCTCTTCTGCGTGAAAATTTTAAAACTAGCCAGTGGCTCCATGTCAGTATTTGTGCTCCCTTCCCTATGTCATCTTTTGTCTTGTGCCTTGCCTTGCCTTGCCTTCCCTTCACAGACTTTTGTCCTGAGATCATCAGGTTTAACAACTATACTGAACTGTATGAATCAACTCTTTCCTGCCCCTTTGTTCTGCTCTCTTAATGACTTCCAGAACCTTGGTGATTCAGGGCTCAATTCATTCACAGAATCATAGAATCATTCAGGTTGGAAAAGACCCTTGGGATCATCGAGTCCAACCATCAGCCCTACTCTACAAAGTTCTCCCCTACACCATATCCCCCAACATCTCATTCATCAGAGCTGACTTCTTTGAGCTGCTTCAGCAACACAATATGACTGCCAACCCCTTTAAGCTGCTCTGGAATAGAATTTGTCTTTGCATGAGGGAAACTTCTGCTGCTTATTTGCTTCACAACCATTCCCTTTTCACGGCTCCAGCTGGGGATTTGTCTAAATCCTAGCTGCTAGGCTGGAGTCTCTAGGTTGGACATCATTAGTTAAATCTAAACCAAGGCATTTTTCTGGAAAGTGGTTTATAAGAAATTTTATCTCTGGCCTTTGCTTATGATGTTGTATGTGACTTTAAAAAAAAGGGTCTCCCTCCCTGTTTTCCAAATCAGCTTTCAAATTGTCCAGATGAGGTGAGGGTTTATGGTCTGGGTACGTTGGAGAAGGGTTATTCTCAGACTATATTTTCCTATTGTTGTTTTCTTGCACTCGTCACATCGTATTCAACTCAGCTGCTTCTTGCCATAATGTTACCTACCAGTGTGCATCTCATACCACCCTTATATGTACAAACGTGCTTCTGCTTCTTGGCCCTCACTTCCTTGGGGAAGCACGGTTCTTTTATCAGTTTTGCATCACATCTGCTAGTCCTAAGCATGTATCTTAGGTACCTTTAGGAGTGTCAAATGGCAGTAGACACCTGCACTTAAAAAAGTGAGTTAAACCCGAAAGATCCATGTTAAAGGAATTCAAATACCTTATAGTTAAATGAGTAAAATTTCACATATAGAAAGTCAAACCTCAAAGAAATCTCATTTAAGGCTAATTATTAATTTTACCCTACCCAAAGATTTTCCTTGAAATAAAAGCATTACTTCTACTGAAGCAATTCCTTTCCAGTTGTTTTCTGTCTTCGTCTTGGTTGTGAAGTGTCAGCCCCACCTAGTGAATGATTAATGAATTCTTAAAATACAGCACAACAGAAGCAAATGCTCATTTTTTTTTCTGGTCTATCTGTTTCTCCTCTGAAAGACCTCTGACTCTCAATTTCATTGAAGCAGTATGTAAAATATGCTGCTGGAAGTGAAATCAGAAACAGGCCCAATGGCTTGCTCTCACATGTTAAAGTAGTAGTTGTAACCTTCAACAGTTCTAGCATTGTGGTATGATTCAGAGTACAAGGAGCATCACAGCAGTACAAGTTTTGGAGGACAGAAGAAAGAAAGAATATTCCTTTGTTTTCCAAAGTTTTCAAAAATATGCTAACATGTTAAATACATCACCTAACAGTAATTCTGCCATAATCAGTGCACTGAAATATAATTGAAAGAAAAAGTAGTGTAAGAAAATTTAAAAGTACTGGGCCATATTCTTGGTTGGAATAAATTGGAACAAGTTGGAATAAATTAGAATAAGCTTCTCTGGCTTGAGACATTGCTTTATGCATCTGGGAACATGGCTTGCTAATACTTGAAGGAAAGGTCTTGCTGATAGGAAATAATTGTTCCTGATGTTTCACCCAAAAAGTTTATATGCCCTTGGAAGAATTTAAACCAGCATGGGATCGAATTTAATTTAGCATAAATTGAACAATTGATATTTTTTTTACTCTGATTTAATCTTGTATGGCAGCAGAATAGCTTAGAACATATCCTGAACATCAAACTCCTGATGTAGAGGCTTTTAAGAGACTTAGCTTTACAGACTTAAGTACTTAGGTTAGAAGGCTTATTTTCCTGAGTTTTCTATGTAGTCCTTTACATCCTACTTCTGAGAGGAAGTTTGGTACAAAACAAATTTTGAAAGCACTATAGAGTTGACCCTCACTAAAAGAAGGTGAAGAACAAGGGTCTGTGGCTGTGAGCTACAGATTTCAGCAGCATAGGTGAGATTTGACCTTCCTCTGAGAGGTCCAGCAAGGGCATGTTCCACTTGTATACCACTTGTGCATCAACATGTGCACTGCCAGTGGCATACACTCTGTGTTTTACAAACAGGGAGAGTTTTGCCTGTATTGCTTTCCCACAGGTAGATGTTCATACAGAATGCTGAACAGCCCAGAAATGGAGGCAATTGCTGAGAAATTCTGCATCATATCCTTGCACTCTCACAGCTGTCTTGATGAGCTTCTCTCTGGATTTCTTACAGTAGACAGGGAGGAGTCATAACACATTAACTACAGAGAGAGCCTAGGGAAATTAATCTAATTGGACTGCTTGAAAAAGACACCAAAGTTTACTTGCTGTTCATAAGCAGGTCACTAGTATCTGTTAATTTCATTTAGCAAATGTTGATCAGACAAGACTTGAAATGACGGAATGACAAGGTGATTGAGATTGGAGGAGACCTCTGGAGGTCATCTGGTCCATTCCCCTGCTCACCTTCTGTCTGTTGCGCTTCATTCCATGTTCTGGTTGCTCGCAGAACCATGACAATGAAAACACAGGTGCTGCCAAGGAGAGCTAGACCTGGTTTGGAGACATCTAGCAATAGAAGATGGAATCCCGATGGGAGGAAGTCACCTGTTTTATTTAAATGAGAGTCCCTACCTTCCCCTCAGTGTCCTACAGTGGGGTGGAGTTGCCTTGGAGAAGCAGGGAGCTGTGCTCCCCTATTTTGGCCTTCTGAGGCACAAGGGCCCTAACCTAGATTTCAGCTGGCCCTAACTTTTGTAATGTGATCCTTGCAATACAACTGTAAGGTGTTATACAAAAAACCCAAGGTAAGTCACAAAGTTGTTTTTTTTCAGTTACAAACACAAATACAGTTTTACATTACCATATACAACTATTTCAGTAAGACTCACAGTGTTTCAATAGTGAAATAATTTTGATTTTTTTTTAATTAATCTGTATTTTCCAGTGCAAGACATAGGTAATGTTTGTATATAAAATTTTCCTCTGGGATGAGATTCCCTCTAACGCCATTTATGGATAATCATCCATTCATTATGAATCCCTACTTGAAGCTCTTGTACTATTTTCCTGTTTTCTGTAAAGTCTTGGCTCCAGAACTCCTGTGATGCTAAACAATAATCTAATTTTTATTGTAATACAAATTAAAATAAAAGTCTTGGCTTTTATATTTGTTAAGAAAGTGTTGATCTTTTGTTCATAATCCAAACCCAAAAGAGATAACTAAAAAAACTATTTAGTATTCAAAGACATGCTTCTTAAAATATCTCATGGGATTTGAATGCCGTACATTAGTAGTTTAGCCCATGTCTGGCCTCACTGGAGACAGGGTTGTGGTCTAGGGAGGTGTGTCAGACTTCTTCAGCTGCTCCTGTGTCACCAAACCAGGTGGCAGTCAATGCGTTACCTCAAAGAGGAGAAGGAGATGGCTTGCCCTGTGCTTTCTGCTTTGAAAATTTTCAAGGACCCTTTGAGATCTTACAAAATATCAGAATATGTAGAGTTGCAGTGGTGCCTTTTCTCTTAGTTTGCCTGGTAGGCGTCAGCAGCCTGCTGGGGTCTGCTGTGGTGTTTGCATAGTGCCTCATGGTGGAGGAACTGATGGGGTGGTGCCTTGCTCCGTGGTGCGTATGGTGGAGGATGTGGTGTTTGGTGCCCTGTTCCCGGGGGCCTCACGGTGGAGGGTGGGGTGGAGTGGTGCCTTTGCTCTGTGGTGACAGCACAAGGGAGGAGTTGCTATCACAGACAGATTTACAAACACATGATGATGTAACATCCTCTGTTTCATGTTTGACCCAAAATGAAACTGAGCTTTTCTTAGTTCAGACCAATAAAAAATAGACCAACACATCCTCCATTCCCATCCAGGGATCTCACACTTTTGATCTGGAAATACATTTTTGATATGAATATCTTTCCTGGGGCCAGAATGCCTCTGTGGAAGAAGAGCTCTCATCTCTGACAGACTGCTTTTTCTGGAAGATTATGATCCAAGTTGCCTACCCTAAGAAGGCAGAGAGTCTGCATTTGAAGCCCAGCTTGTCATTAATGGACATGGAAAGGTTTTGCATGGCAGAGAAATGGCAGTTAGACAGTTTCTTTTCCGACAGTCGGCTTAGGCTTCATAACCATGACCTGTAGTTAGATATCCATCACATGGCCCAGGGGCTTGTGACATGTTTGTGCTTTAGAAATTTGGCCTCAGTGTGGGAGTAAGGGGCTTGAAAAACACATATCAGCTTGCATTACAAATGTAAAGGGCAGATGCACTCAAAAGTGTCTCATAGGTATCAAACAAGGACATGTGTTTTGAGGCCTTTTCCAGAGGTGGTTGTAGCTGACGGTTCTACGTATGCACAGATATGGCTGTAGCTATTGGTGCTTCATAATAATCAGACTGCTCCTGCTCCTCATTCATGAAGTGTCTGATTATTTCCAGCCATTTGGTAAACCTTTCAGTAAGAAGCTGTTGCTTTTAAGATGTTGTAAAAGCTGTTTTTCCTTTGTCATTACATCTTTTGTAGATAGTACTGCATGTGAAAGGAGAGGAAATTTCAGTTTTGTTGTCTTATTAGCTATGTGATGAGAAACAGTTTTAGAAGAAATAATTATGTATGCTTCAGCTTATTTCTGCTGGGAATGTAGAACTGCTGTGATGGCTGAACAGAAAGCAAAACGAATCAGCACAAGTGTACTGGCAAATGTGATAGTTCAAATCCAGGATTAGAACACTGCAAGACTCAAATGGTTAATTAGAGATGAAGAAGAATTATTACCAAATTGTATTTAAATATCCTGTGCAAATTTGCATGTCACTCATTTTTCCATTCTATTATCTATGAATAAGACCCGATTAAATATGAACAAGAGATGATTGTATGAGTTTTGACGTGACAGTGCCACCTGCTGTTACATTATACAATTTGTATAGAATTTTCTGAATAATTTAGAGGCTTACTCCTACTTCCGAGATAACCATAGAGAAAAGCTTAGGAGCTGTGATGCTGAGCTGGTAGCATCAGGCTGGAACTTGGTGCTATATTAACATTATTCTTTGTTATATTTAGTTAATTTGGGAGAATGGAGTAACTTCATTGGGAGGAACTGAAACACATTGATTATTCTGAGAGATGACTGATGAGCATTCATACCTCTTGAGTGCCTGTTGAAGGTGGAGTCCACTGGCAGAATGTATGGAAGCTATACCATTTCCTTCTCATTTGATTCAGGACCTCGATTGGTGCATATGCTCTCCAAGTGCCCATAATATTTGGAATGTGTGTGAAGTCTGCAAGAGCATGACTGTGGCTCATGGTGGAGCTAAGGAGCCTTCATGCCTTGGCTTGCTTAGTATAGTACCATTGGGCAGTTCTGGACAGACCCAGAGCAGTTCTGTTGGTACTCAGGGTGCCTTTACGGGTCAAAACTTAGGCTTCTGTAGACCTTTAAGCATATCTATGAATTAACACTCTGAAGTAACTGGAATTTTAAGAAGCTAGAGTTTACATTAAAGCACCTACTGAAGCAGTTGAGCATCTCGTTCTCCATCCTGCATTGTCTTTTCAGCTTTCTCTAATTCTGTTCTACCCATTATGAAGTGAAGAGTGGGGAGGGACCAAAACAGCACAAGATATTCATGTTTTGGATGCATTTGTATTTATAATGATCTGTTCTCTTTTATTTTCTATTTCTATTTTTATACTTTCTAATATTCTGTGTGGATTTTTTGCCTTCTACTGACCTCAGGTTTTCATAAGTGCTGCTAAACCACCTGGATCTTTTTCTTGAGTAGGTAATTAAGAATCCTACAGTGAAAATGTAAAGGCAAGATTGTTTTTCTTTATGTACATTAGTTGATTTTATCTAGACTGATTTTCGTGTGTTATTGCTTGCTATCATTAGGTCCTTCTGTTGTTTCCCCAACCCCACCCACTGGACTGTTACTGTTAGAGCCCTGAATAACTTAGTGACATTAGAAAATCATCTCACTTAACTATTTGTCCTGTTTTCCAGAACATTCTCGAGCATGTTGAATCATACAAAACTTCACACAGATATCTGGGAAATCCTGTTTTTATCCTCCTTCCACTGAGGGGAAAAAAAAAAAAAAAGTAACTTATTCTTACTTTCATCTTACTTCTGTTTTATAGCTTTAAAGAGGATCTTTATCCATGTGAGGACTTTTTACTTCATGACAGCTAATTGTCTGTAACTGGCTTTGGTGAACAACTCTGCTGAATGCTTTCTGGGGATCTTAGCAGATGATACCAAATAGATTTTTCTCCAGTTGATTTGCAAGGTATGGCTTCTCTTTGCAAAGCTGTGCTGATTCTTCCTCAAGATATTTTTATCCATGTATCAACTCTCTAATTCTACTGTTTATTATGCTTTCTAAGAATTTGCCTGCTACAATTTAAGATTTACTTCTCTGGACTACCCAGAGCCCTTTTTAAAACTAGTCATCACATTTGCTATTTTCTATGCTTGTTACTGAGATGGTTTTAAGTGCATGGTTACACATGGCAGTGAATTGATTTCCTTTAAAACTTATGTGGAATGGTATTGCTTCTCTTTGTCTGTCTTCTCAACTTAGCCACTCCATTTAGTGTCTATAAATGTAGTCTCAGAATTGTCTGTGAAGTGATGTCTCATGATTATACATTTGAGCAATGACACATATTCTGTCTCCTAGTTTTGCAACTTTTTATACCTATTGCAGCATGTCACAGCATGACACCTGATGCTGTCTTGGTCAGGTGGTGATGCTGTACCAATATTATTACCTGTAATAGATATTCTCTGTTATGAGCTGATATGGTGAATTCATTTATCTCCTTTGACTCTGGGTAATCTTTTATAAACTACTGCTCTGTTACTAGTACAACAGCATGTGTCATCCCCATATAATTTACATTCTGGAATGGGAACATGTCTGCAAAAATAATATGTGCTTATAATGAGATTTTTGGAATCAGGGGGTTTTAGTGATAAGTATTTCTGAGTATGCAATTAAGCATTTTTCTGCATTTTCAGACACCTATCTAGATGAATTTGAGATTACGAATGTAAGAAAGCCATTTTCCTTCCTTACCAAATAAAATGCTGGTAGTCATAACCAAGTTCACTGTTACTAAAACCATAGTTTGGACAATAACATATTATTTTAATGCACAACCAGTCAAATAGTTCTAATGTTACCTAAGGGATTAATAATACACATTGAGGAAACTTCAGAAAGCCTCAAGTGTTCAGTTTCCCTGAGATTTTTTCCTTAATTATGGACATCTTGAACCACAAATCAACTGTTTTCCCTTCTTTTAACTGCTGTTGCTTTCAAACTAAGGCAAGTGGTGTCCTATCTTCTTATGTCTATATTCCTCTGTTAGTAGGACTCTGTGGACAAACTCTTTTCTTCCCAGTTATTTGTTTATCAGTATGTAAAATCTTCAGAATTCCTCATTCTTATTACTGTCATGCCTGTGTCACCAATGGCATTAAAAGTCTCAGACTAATGGAATTTATGCATACCTACCTTAGCCTTAGTCCTCACAGGTTTTGTACTGCTGAAGTTTCATTAGCAGTATTTTAATTCTCCTGAGCAGCTATAGGGGGCTTTGTGTAAAATTCTCACACAAGAATACACAGAGTATCTGAGATTACATTTTGAAGTAACTCCATTTATATACATTCTGTTTACATCATGTAGCAATAGTTTCTATAAAATAATAACATGTAATAGGGTCTTGTAAGACTTACTGGTTTCCTTCTAGGTGTCCACAACATTAGGTGTCAAGGATATTTTTGAAAATGGAAATTACTTATCCAGTCATTTATTCCTTTTGCTCATTTCTACTTATGCCTTGTTTCCAGTTTAGCAAGTTGACCCTTAACTGAATTGTTTCTCTGTGTGAAAATAAATTATAGTGAGAGCCAAATCATAACAAAGCCAAAGTGTGTGTCTAGGAAACCCCTAGCTAATTACTTAGGGGGGAGTGGGACAACATTTCTGCTTTTCTTTAATCATGTAGTTTGTTGTTGATTTTTTGCAAGACTTGCTCTGGAGGAAGCAGAGATTATGAATAAATCACTGTTTGACACGTTAAGATGGGTTGATTTTTCTGATACTGTCCAAAGAAGATGAAAGTGATACCAAACAACTGTTCCCCTCAACCTAGTAATTAATTTGTAGATTAGTGTAGTTCAACATTCTGCCTCACAGAAGAGAAATATTTTATGGCTTCATACATTAAGACAAAGAGGAAACATGATAATAAGGTTGTGTGTCTGCATGCTGAACACTGAAGAGCTCTTATTTGACACAGAAGGAGGTTTGGAAGAAAAGAGTAGATGTATAGTGTGTAGCAGTTCCTCCCTCTGAAAAGGGCAGATTCAAGGTTAGAAACTCCCATTACTTTTAGTAAATTTTGGATCATACCTAGTGGAGCTGATTATTTCCTGTAAGCCTGAAACATTCTTCATCATCCCACAGTCTCCGCTGCAGAGATGAAGGAAGGATTTGAGATTTCGGTTAAAAAAAAAAAAAAAAAAAAAAAAAAAAAAAAAGATGATTAAGCAGACTATATATTTAGAAGCTACTGCCATTTGAAAAGTCTGTTCCACAAACTGGCTAGAGCCCATTTGCGAATCAGTACACGGATACAATAGCTGCAACATTTATTACTGGCTTAGGTGTGTGAACAAGCACACTCACAGGAGATCAATTGCCATTTTGTGACATATATCTGTGGTACAGCAAATAAAGAAGAGGAAATGGAGATGCCTGACAAATGCAGTATAAGAGGCAACACAGAGCAGAGAGAAACTCCTGTAGAACAGTGGGTGGCACTGTGCACATGTGCTAAAAAAATTCAGACTGCTGCCTAATGTGTGCAGTGTTAGAAAAGGAAAATGAAGGTGACACTATATATAGTTCAATATTTTATCCATAAAGAACAGGACTTACACACATTTAACACTAGGTCTTCATCTTAGGCAAATAATAATGACGGTGATGATGATGATTATACTTTACAGCTCCATTCAGCCTGCTTTTGGGAGATAGCGAAGCATCCTGCAAACATTAGTGAAATCAGAGCAATGTACTTCACTAAGATAGGTAAACACGATTTCTTTCCTGAGAGGAGGAGATATGGAATTGTTTTTATTCTGGTCCCTCGAGGGCTGGGGGGAGCGCTCTGGCAGCACTCAGCCACTGTAACTCGTGTCAGTGCTGGCCGGGGCGCTGGACCACAGAGCCGCGGAGGGACCGGCCGGCTGCCAGAGGGCAGGTGAGAGGGGGAAAACGGGGTTAGAGCACACAGTACCAAGCCTTGCCTTCTCTCTGCTATCCCCCGGCACTCTCTGTGTTGCTGCAGCATTGCAATTTGCCTCTGCTCTTCTTAGAGAGGAGCCGTATGTTTGGCTATCAAAGTGACGAAGCACCCTCTGTAATTTTCCAGTGCAGACCGATGTACAACATTATGAATATGTTTTGATAAATAATCTTCCTACAAAACAGAACCTCTATTCTGTTAGGCACTGTAATATGCAGAGACGTATATGGACAAATATTCTGTGGGAGATCTTCAAACAGTAGAAAGAAAAGCTGTATTTGCATAGATCTCTTCCAGATTCATATGTATGTATTATTTCTTGTGTCAACCTAATAGAAATTGTAGTTCCCATGTGAATATATTGAAAATTCTGGTGATATTCCTTTGTATAGCACAATGAAGCTGACCTTTATCACAATTGGTGAGAAATCCAGGATTAAAGTACATTCAGTTATATGAAATATTTTTTATTCTTTCTTTGCTAAAAATACATATGCATTACAAAAAGATTAATAATTCTAACTAATCTTAGTCAAATAATGAAAGAGTGAGCAACCTAAAAACCACATCTGTTAGTTAAACTGTGCCAGATATTTAATGCATGACATGCACAACACATTAAAAAAAAAAAAAAAAAAAAGACAATTAACAATTCAAATAGGTTTCTAGCCTACTACACAATGATCTGATGGAAGTATGTATTCAGATCATGCATCCCTTTCTGCAGCTCTCTTCAGCAAAACTACATACCACTGAGAATGTGAAACATGGCCAGAACTAATGAGGTAAAGATGAACAAATTAAATCTTTCAGTAATTCAAGGAACAGATCTTTTACAGCCAAGCACTGTTCCAAGCAATCTTCCCATTGGTGTAACCATATTAATGAGGTTGAAATTGGTGATCTAATATAATGAAACTTAAGCAAGGTGTAATTTTCTCTTGTGTACAGCTGGAAATCTTGATATATGCCAGTGTAACATATTTACAATAGACATTTGTAGTGGTGTAACTATTGTCAGTGGTGGACTGCCAGTGTTCTTAACAGATACCAGAGACCTTGAGTTAAAAGCAAGGAAATTGTGGAAACCCCATTAGTGGAGCCACAGCCCAGAGGAGGTGTTAAAGGAAGCCAAATCTAGTGGCTTTTAAGACTCAGGGGAGTTCTGTCCCATGCAGACACACACACACATGGACAGAGTGCACACATGTCTGGCTGCAGAGATCAGCACAAAAAGCAGTGCTGGTCCTGGCACCCACACAAACACCAACACCACCCGCACAGACATCACCACCACCGGCAGCAAGTGTGCTTCCTTCTCTGCAGCTCACCGGGGCCGGGGTTCCGCAGTGGGCACCACTCCCTGCCTTACCCCACTCTCTGTCCACTGACACACACATCTCCATGGGTCCCTCAAACCCCAGAGCAGTCAGTCTGGAGCACATCTGCCCAGCATCCCTGCCCAGGCCCTGCTTGTCCAGCCTCCAGCCCTGACACTTTGCTCTGTCTGACCTGGCTGGTCCAGGTTGAAGTTCAGTAGTCCGTCATCCCTCAGCTGCCCATCACAGAGCAGAGCAGAGAGAAATGTGCACTGCAACAGCTCGATTACATGTGAGCCACCACTTTTATTCCCAACCTCCTCTCCGGTTTCCCATGCTTCATCCTCTTCCTACAGTGAACCTACAGGCATGACTTCTCAGGGTCCATATAGTTCAGTGGGGTTGACTTCCAGCTGATTAAGATAAATGGCACATTTGGGGTGATTATAGTGTTGGAATATGTGGTTGCTTTGGCAAAACAGGATAAACAATGCTATAGAATAGCATGGACTATATTTTCACCATCCGCTACAGAAAAAAAACGTATTTCTGCTTTTGGTATTTTGGATGAATGTGTGTTAATCAAAATTGGACATGTGCTGTCATGATGACACACATCATTGTGCTAAAATAGGAGAGGAAAGATGTTGATACTTAAATATTCTGAAGGAGACTCTCAGATTAATTTGTTTTTTTTCTATCCACTTCTTTCTATCCATTGACTGTAGAGAAAAACATTAATGTCTCCATGAATGACCCAGTCTACTTAACACACATTACTGTTATATCCTTTGAGAATATAGGGAACTGATACTTTATGTGAAATGCCTCCATCAATTTGGGATGCAGTATGCTTAATTTTCTCCTGAGAATTGACAGGTCACGATGATATGGCTTCCTGTTTTTTGTGCAATAGTCTACAACCTCATGAAATTGTGCAGGTTCAGGTGTCTGGACTGCCCAGCTAAGGTTTTGTCCTGCTGAAAAGTAATAACTAGCTAAATAACTCAGGACTGTACAATAATTAATGGCAAGCTCAAGTCAGCTTCCAGCTGACCTGTGTCTTTTGAATGCTTCTCCAATAAGAACTAAATTACTTTCTTCTGAATAAATTTCCTAACTGTAAAATGATTACATGGAAGGAAAATATCACCACCATGTAAAATTAAATTAAAAATAGTCCTTACAAATCTAAACCTTTATGTATTCCAGGAACATAGATGCAGGTTCTGTGCTTTTCACCCCAAGCCTGGACTGTGCTGAATGTTCATATCAGAGAAGATATCTCTATGAATACTGGACGGTGTGTGGCAGAAAGACTCAAGGGATTTCCAAGCTAATGAGAAGGGGGTTTAGTAAGATAGGTATGTAAAGAACAAATTGTTCTGGAAAGTAGGCAGACTAGTACATTGCTTCAAATAACAAGCAGATTTTTTATATATAAATCCAAACTTAAACAGGATGTAGGTTGATGAGATCTCTTTTTTATTAACTTCTCCTTAGGAAATTCAATTGTTGTTCTTTCACCAGTGACACTGACATTAGTTTTATTTTGCTAGCTGCAGTCTGTGACATGTATTCCAAGAAAATTACTCTTTCTTGAAGTTTTTCACCTAGTTTCAGTTAAAACTGAATTTCATTTCTACCAAATAATTCATTATCCATGTCTCTGATGTCTGGGTTAGGAAATAACAAGTACCACATTGTATGGTAAAAAATCTGCATTAACAGCAAAGAAAAAGATTGTTTTTCTTTGGCTCCACTGCTACTTTTATATTCTAAAAGCTTGCTGTACGTTGTCAGGAAGTTCTCTAAAATCATTGGTTGAAGGGTATTATAGAAACACACAAATACATCATAGTTACAGACCATAGTCACCTCTTTTTCTTCCTTACAGAAAGCTACTTTGTGATTGATTAAATATTTCAGCTTCTGTTTAGCATTTAATCTGTCTCAGCTGTCAGTAGCTTTGAGTGCAGTTGAAAGAAATTTTCTCACTTAATTTAACAAGTTTCTATGTAACAACTGAAATCACCTGAAAAGGAAAATTCTTTAGCCTGATTGAATGTGAGAACACATTAATCAGGAAGCACTATGCACATGGAGCTTCTTAAGGGCCAAGGAAGATCAGTGGTAGGTAAATATTTTTTAGAGCAGATCTTAGCAAGGGACAGTAACAAAACCTCAGAGACCCATAGTGGACTCCTTAAGCATCCAAACCCAGATATTTTCCTCCAATTTAAAATCTAGGACGAATTTATCATCTGTCTTAAAAGTAGCTTTCAAGTCAGATAGCCTCAGAGATACCTAATAAATATTCTAAATATGTTTTCACATGAAAGAGTACAAATAAATTACAGTCTCTGGGGAGGCAGTTCTGCTCATGCAGTTGCAGCTGTTGGAGGTACCTAGTCTTAGCTGTTCTTGTTGACTGCCCTGGTAGTCAGTAGAGATTGATGGTAAGCACCTAGCTTGAACAGTCATCTTAAAACAAGATAATCTTCCAGAAGCATTTACCATCCTCTATTGTCTTTAGAGGGAGTCTAAAGGACAGTCATAAATTAGGTGCCTTACTTTCCACAGCTAAGTGAGAAGGGAAGGCTTAAGTGGTAAATGTTGATTTAGTTTAAAAGCTTTTGAAAATAATGTTCATCAAATGTGCAGTGTCAGACAGCTTTAGCAATGCTACAAGCACTATGTGTATCCTTAATCTATTCTGCAGATTAGTTAGACTCCTGATTTCATAATCTGGAGGGTTTTTAACCCAGAAGACGTGTGACTTCCTGATGCACTGTTTCAAATTGGTATACCAGCAAGTAGCATGCCTTTGTACATGGAGAGTTCTACATATTTTGCCTTTGAATACATTAGTCTTATTTTCCTCTTGCTGCTCAAGGAAGCTTAGACTTGCAATCACTGTGTTTTACATCATATAAACTCATGAAAAATGGGGCTTCAGAATAACCTGAAATCGTAGTTCCTATTCAAAAAAACCAAAATTACCTATTCCTAGGGTATTCCCAATAGATGTGTCTTTCACTTGTGCTTAAAATCCAGCTGTAAGAACTACATGTTGTCCTCAAGCAATACATCCTATTGCTTCTATCCTCTGTGCTAAAAAGCTTTTTCCAAATGCATAACTTAAACTCTCTTGTTACGATAATTAAATCAATCTTGTGTTTAGACATGTGGACACACTTCTTTCCTTTTTCTGCTGCCTCCTACTTAGCAAGAATATTATCAAATATGATAGGAAATTACCTATCAAAATATATTATCTGAGTTGTTATATCCACCCTATACTGAACATTTTCTTCAATGCCTGCTTCAGTTAGTTTCCATATCTGTATTATGGATACTGTTGTGAAATACAGGCATCTGTCAGGAAGATCAATTTTATTTTAGGAAGGAAAATTCTGCTTGATGCTTTCCATGTGGGTCAGTGTGAAATTTCACTCAGAGTGCCGTTAAATTATTTTAATTACAGTGGCTACTTCAGTTTATTCTGGATGGTAATGTGTGTCTAAGTGCACTCCATGAAAATAATCATCTATGTATTCCCCTAACAAATGAATATCAGTTCTTGAACATTAAATCTAAACTTGATTTCTTGAACTCTTAACATTCCTCTTGTTGAAGAATACATATTTTTGACTAATATATTTTGTATGTGTAATTTTCTAAATGGCAAACAATGCTAGAATCCACACGTTGTCAGAGCTAGTTGAATCAAACCTATCACCATCAGAGATGTGTGTTTTGCTTCCATGTGTATCCAAGATATTTTCAGTGCCAAGAAGTGTGTAAACTATAGCCAGGAGGTTTCAATACTGAGGCTTGATGCTTCAAGGAAAGGCAACTGAATTCCCCAAGCAAAATTCTAGCTAAAATGACTTAAAGGCATTTCTGACATTGTCTGCATTGTCTGTGTAGCATTTCTGCTCATAACTGAAGGCATCCAGAAACAGTGATATTGAACCAAGACATAATTTAGGAAGCCATTTTTGGATTCTAGTATAGGGATTTGCACACTATATGCCAATATATTTAAGTTTCTTTATACCGCTGACATTCCATCAAATCATGACATAGCTAAGCCTACAGCTTGTAAGCACACCAGCATGCATGAGCTCCACTAACATCTGCATAACAGTGATTCGAGGCCCTTGTTTTTAAACAGACTCTAGAATATTTTTCAGTATGGGCTACTACTGTATGGTGATGCAATAGAGTCAATTACGACATTCAAACTTTACTGTACACTTTCTAAATTTCTTGGAATAGAAGTCTGTTACATTAAGTTAAAGGAAAACCCTGACAGAATTTACTGTAATTCACATTAGGACTGCATGAAAATGCTATAGATGGTGGATTATAGCCTGTATCATTATCAGAAGTTTGGACCGATCTCTTCTAATTCAAGCTACATTTGTATTTCACCATTCACGAAAAAAGAAGCATCTGTGAGAATAACAAAAGGGCGAGTTTTTAGTAGCAGTTGCTGTCAATAAGTACCAGTGGAGTGTAATTACAATAACCAAAGTAAAGAAAACCATTCATGCTGTTAGTGAAATAGTATGCATTCTCTTACGAGAATAACTAAGGGAAATGAATGTAATGGTATCGAACACTTCTAAGCACAGAAAATAGTATCCTGAAAGACTGTGCTGTCTGACATTACATGCTCGTTTTAAATGGCACCATGCCATAGTGAAACAACTAATGTGTGGTTGCATGAGTTCCTGTAGGCAGCTGGGACACAATCACTTGCAAATAGGTACCTGCTCACAAAGCAAACAAAAGCTTATTTAGGAGATTTAAGTTTTGGAACCTGTCTTCAAATCCCTAAAAACTGCTGAGTAATATTTACATATATATACTGAAATTGCCTTTGCCATACTCACAATCATTTCTTTCTAACTAGAATCAAAGAGTGTAAACGATGGTGGAAGTGATGGGTTACATTGGTGTATTGCTACCTGCAGGTAACTTAACAGGCTTTTGTATTTCCTCAGGCCCATCTTTTTCTAAAATTGTTAGTATGAAGTCTGCAGTGTTAGTATTGAATATACTGTCCAGACTTGGCTCAAAAGCTGTCCTGTAAGAATGTTCCAGATATTTAACACTGTGGATGCTGGTTGATGTAATAAACTGCCATGCAGAAACTTACTGAAGCACAAAGCTCCGATCTGTGAGGCCAGGGATCAAGAACTCTCCTTCACGTTTATTTGTCAAATGGCATCAAATATATGAGGTGAATAGTTGGGGTGAATTTCTTATCATTAGCCAAAATGCATTAAGAACTTTACAAAGGAATGAAAAGAACTCCAATATAAAAGGTAAGTTTCCATGCTGCTGTATGTTGCCATGGATCTTAATTCAAAGGCCCTCTAAGACCCACAAAGTGAATTCAGTGAGTGCTTTCAGATCTGGCTTTAGGCAGCTACTGCTGGGGAAAAGTACAGGACTATTGATCTTGAACAGATAAAAACACTTTCCTGCAAAAAGGAAGAAATCTTGGAAGAAGCAGCACTCCCATGCTTAGCATTTTCTATTACTAGAGGAGAATTTGTCGTTGAGTGTGCTCCCTTGTTTTCTCTCATTCTTAGGTGAGTAGTTTTCTCCAACCCTTCCTAGGAAGCTTCAGCACCTCCTTCTGGATCTGGATTCCATTTCAGGATCCATATGAACTCAGTCTAGATCTTTGTTTTGTTAGTACCTCAATTTCCTGCCCTTTCTATTCTACAGACTTAAGGGCAGATCTTTTAGTAATCATTTTACTAACCATTACTTTGCTCATGAAGGCTATGCTATGCCTTTGCTAAACTAAAGAGATAGTGTTTTCAGCTAGCTGTACTCCTTATTTTAGAGCTGTTAGAGAATTTCAAGGAACATTGTTATTATTGAGAGTATTATTGCTGTTATTCCCTGATGCATTGAACAGATATCAGGAAGACAAAAGTTTCTTTCCATAGAAGTTTATAATATAGATATATAATCTGGAAGAAGTAGAACATAGAAGATAGTGACAACTCTTTAATCACCATTCTAGAAAAGGATAGCTGCAATAGCTAGACATGAAAGATTTTGTTTTCTGTTAAAGTTCACAGCACAGCTAAATGAGTGAAAACATAGGCTTCTGTCTTTACTGTAAAATCAAGATGGTTGGGAATAGTCAGCAGAGATGTACCATTTGTAAATTAGGCCTGACTGACCTGACAGCTTCCTGTGACAATCTGCCTGGATCTTCAGATTATGGGACAGCAGTGGATGTGATTTTCTTTGACTTTATCAAGGCTTTCAACACTGTCTCCCACAATACTCTTATATCCAAGTTGGGACATTACAGACTGGATGGGTGGACAACTAAATTGTAAAAATCTAGGTTGGATGATTTGGTTCAGAGAGTAGTGGTTAGTAGGCTGGATTCTATCTGATAAAGATCTGACAAGTGGGGTACTCCAGTGATCTATCTGGGACACGTCCCATTTAATATGTACTAACGACTGGAAGGAGATGATGAAATGTGCCCTCATCAGGTTTGCAGATGATGCCAAACTGGGAGGATCAACCAATACGAGCAGTGCTAGGTGACCATCCAGAGGGACATAGACAGGCTGGAGGATAGGGCCAACAAGGAACATTTTGAAAGACAGTAAGGACAGATGCAAAGTCCTGCACTTGGGGAAGAAAAGCCCCTGTTAACAGGAAAAGCTGGGGACTGGGGGGATTTTACCCAGGGACCAGTTCTGCAGAAAAGGAGTTGGGGGACAGCAAGCTGAACATGAACCCGTCTGCAAAAAAGAAAGTCAACAGCACCCTGAGCTGTATTCCATTCTCGTCAGCACTGTCTAGATCACATCTAGAGTACTGAATCCAGGACTGGGTACCCCCAATACAAGAAATATGTTGATAAACTAGAGCAAGTTTAACAGAGGACCACCAAGCTAGTCAGGGGTGGATCACTTGCCATATGAGTTGGTGAGGTAATTGGGCTTATTCAGCTAGGGAAGAGGTGGATATGGAGTACGTAAAACCAGCTGGTCAGTACCTACAAGAAAGCCATGAAGAAGATAGAGTCAAGCTCTTCACAGCATTTCCTGGTTGGAAGAAGAGACACAGTGGACATGCATTGATGTAGGAGAGGCTCCAGCTGGGAATGAGAAGCTTTTTTTTGCCACGAGGACAGTAAATCAATGCCAGAGAGGTAGTGCAGTCTCTGTTCTTGGAGATTTCCAAGACCTGACTGGATAAAGCCCTGAGGAAACTGGATTGATCTCATTGTTCACTCTGCTTGCAGGGGGTTGGATGAGAGAGTTTCCTTCCACCCAGAGTTATCTGTATTTAGCAGCAATGCACAATATGCTATTATTTGTTGAAGAGTTATCTTCTCTTTTATAACTTTGCATTATGTCAAAAGGATCAGTTTTGCCACTCTTAATTCTTTAAGACACTTACAGAGTACTCTTCTCAAATCTATAAGTAACCCATGAATAAAATTGATCAAACTAATAAATCCTAACATTTTTAGGACTTTTTTAATGATGATCAGTTTTATCAAATTAATTTTGCATTTCTAGTTTGATGTCTTTTCATGCTGAAAGTCTCAGGGTAGACATTAGTTAGTTAGTAGGTGATTTCAGTACCTTAATTAACTATTATATTTAATTGTGCTTACATAAAGCTCCATAAATGACTGAAGACAAACAAACCTTCTGTAATAGATAAGGGGATGTTGACAAAACTGTGCATAAATAATGTTGTTAATTATATTTTGGACAGCAGTAGCATCCCTAGACACTGGTCAGGATAAGGTCTTATATTGTGCTAGGCAGCTAACAAACAGAATGGTTCTTATCCTGCCCTTGTTTGGCATTGTGAGAGATGTAGTTTCACTGAAGGACAATACTGGAGGTTTAAAACATAGATTCTTATGTTAGTTAGTGCTATGTTAGTGCTTAGTCTTCAACTCCCATATGGGGATGTAAAAAATTACTAAGGGATGGTTTAATGATTTAAAAGGGAATTGACATCTGACAAAAACATCATGCTGTTTCAGTGGAGGAAGATGGTTTGATATGGATTTATTAGTTTGTTGTTCTTTTTTCCTTTTTCCAGTGAGAATTGAAAAATTTAAACAAAATGGGAAATTACTCAAAGCAGGAACTTTACCACAGAAAAAAGACTTTTGAAAAGAGTTGTCCACTTTTACCTTATTATTAAATTCTGGAAGGTGGAAGGGTAGATGTGAGGTGTAAGACCTGTACTAATTGTAAAGCTTTTCATGTTTGTGTGCACCAGAACAGAGAAACACTGACAAATAAAAAGAAAAATATTATTGCAACTATAAATATCTATAAAATCACGTGTCACTGACATCTTCCGTTTCTTCATGGAACTAAGGGACAGATCCTATCTATGCTGGATGCTTACATGCAATTTATTCTGCTAGCATTGGATGAAAATAAGGAATTGTGTTTTGTGCAGCCTTAAAAAACTCCATGGGAATGCAGAAATTGTCATACATTGAATAATAGATGTGTACTTAGCTGAAAGTAAATACTGTCTCTTCCAAACAACAAATTGTTTCCAGAAGCCAGAAGTCAGTCAGTGAGCCTAAGAGTGTCCATCCTTCTTACCTTTATTATGTTTCACAGCCATCTTTCTCCTGCTCATTATATAATAGTTTCACCCACCTCTAAATATTTGGAAAAAGGCATCAAAGACAAATGAAAAACATGCTATGTTCAGCAAGCATTGTAAAGTACTCCATAAGGTGTAAAGCTGTACTAACACAGAGTGAAAAAGATGAGTTTTCTTATACAGAGATGGAAGAAAAAATTATTGCCTGTAATTAGTTTCTGAAGCTGTACTTTGACATGCACATAAATCAGCATATTCACTGGAAATGGATGTCTATTCTTACCTCCTTTATGTCCCCAGCTATTTATTTTCACTCTCTCGTAGCATATTTAATACTAATACAATGTTATACTTGGTTATTTTTCAGAAGGGCCAGTGCTTGAGCTGGTTTACTGCAGGATTTCATAAATGTTTATGCTGGCCTAATGTGAAGAGAAGGAAGACCAGAACAGGATGATGAAGGCAAGGTGAAGACAGAGCCTCTTTATACCAGGCACAGTAGAAAAATAATTATACATCACACTACAGACCAGCAGTAAAAACTTGGAAGTATGTCACAATTCAGAATCAAACAGTATGCAGATCATAGCAAAGAGCTGAAGTATAATTTTATTTCCATAGAGGACTTTATTGAAGTGTTGCTGCAGTTATTTTATCTATTGTCCTATTGGCCAGTGATACTGGCCTCCAGAACTATTGCTCCTTCCCATTCCTTCCTTACAGCACTCTCCAGTACCATACCATGGGGCTCTGCAGTGGGAAACAAATATGATTTACAGCCCTATGACAGGA
This sequence comes from Athene cunicularia, assembly GCF_003259725.1. Taxonomy (NCBI): domain Eukaryota; kingdom Metazoa; phylum Chordata; class Aves; order Strigiformes; family Strigidae; genus Athene; species Athene cunicularia. The sequence continues at coordinate 135,174,296 of NW_020799095.1, forward strand.
AAAGAAGAAGAATGGCTCTGTTATATTTTTTAAAGGCAAATAATTTCCTTGGTGTACACTGCAAGGCGGACCCACAAAGGGCTGTGCTGACATAACTGAGGATCCTCTATTGGTCCACAGAACGGGCAAGCACAATTTGATAGGCCTAAACCCCAACTTTTCAAAAGTAGGTTGAATGCAAAAAATTCTTTACTCCCAGTATGTGAATGACTTGACTTGCTTTCTCATCAGGTGAAAGGGACTGGGAATTAGTGTATGACAAGGAGCTGGATTTATGGAAGGTGTCACAAGAAGTAAGAAAATATGCTCAGATGACAGCAGTTGTATGATGTTTTAAGAGACTTGCAATGTCAGCCCTGCAAATTGGAATCTTCATTAGATTTTATATTAGGATTAAAAAGAAAAAGGAATGTATTAACAACAATCTTAGTAACAGCCTGAAAATGTATATTTCAGTGCAAGTAAGTCCTATATAGAAATCCGTGCTAAAATGATGGAAAATGTATATTTTATTTCACTTTTAAATTTAAAGATTAATTTCAATTACTCTGGCATGAAAATGTGGAAACAATTAAAATATTGATATTCAATAATTTATTGTGAGACTCTGATATCGTAAAGTCTCCTAGATATTGTCTAGATAAATATTCCACTTGTGTGTGGAGTATTGATCTTAGAGAAGTGAATGTGTTTTGATCAACAGAAGATGCACAACCACTCTAGAGGTTTCTTGCAAAACTAAAGTAATTTGTGTGGAAGTTTGCAATTAATATGTACTGCTCAATTTTACTCACCTAAAGTCACAATTCTTGGTCTTTGTTTTCTGTAGGATGCTGTTGTATAATCAATTTCTCCATTTCTTTTTCTGGGTCATCCATGTAATTCTAACAAAACTAAGTAACTTCTATAGATATACAGTGTTCCAGCAGCACACATTAAACTTTGCTGAGTTTTTTGCTATATTACTCTTAAGTGTGAGCTCTATGGTAACAAACTGATTCTATCTGCACTTACGTAGCTTTAGGCCTACAATGAGGAAACCAGTATTTTATATTACCAAGATGATTTTAAACCTCATGAATACATTGCAAGTTATTTTACATGTCCAGGCCAATCTTTTGCCACAATACCTGAGTAATGTGAGGCTCAGGCTGATGAGTGGTTAGTTAATCTAATGATTCTCTATAAATTTGTATATATAATTTTACATATATATATAAATGGTGTATATATATATACCGGATTAGTGTAGGTGGTGTCAGTGAGCATGCACTCTGTGTTCACGAAGGGCTCAGTGCTGAATAGTTTGCACACTGTAAACTTGCTTATTAGATCAGTGATTCTTTTCCTTTCTTGTATTTAATTTTGTGACTTCCCCATCCCCTTACTTCCAATTTTGACAGCACCTTAAATGGCCCCAGCCTCTGCTGAGTCCTAGGGAGTCAGGAGTGAGGATGTGGTAACAGACAGACATCCCCAACCTGCAAGGAAAGGAGTGGGAGAGACATTACTTGACTGATCAGCACTGCCACTCCCACAGCACTGCTCTTCAGCTGTAAACTCTGTTGACCAGGTTTCCTGAACAGAGCTGCCCTTACCCTACCTCTCAGCATTGGGTTTCAGCATCTCCTCTCTTGCTTTGCTTTTCTGCACCTCTTCTTAATGCAGCCCAGGCTCTGAGGAGCATCCTTGTTTTCATAGCCTTCTGGCAAGCTATCAGGAGCAGAGCACACATGGCATCACCGTCATCCCACTCCTCAAAGAAAAGCTCTTATCTCTTTGCCCATAATGTCCTTGGGAGAAATACATTCCCCAGTAGGAGGATATCTGGCTGCACATTAACTTCCCAAAAGATGGGCTTCTAAACTCCCTTAAGAACCGATAACAGCTATAGGAAGCATTCACCCTGATATTTGAAATGTTACATGAGCCAAGGGGATGCAAACAGTAAGTGCTGTAGCTCCCTAGCCCATTCTCCAGATGCCCTACTGTGGTGGTTTAGGCCCTGCCGGGACCAGAGACCACGTTGCCGTTGTCCCTCCCCCACCCTCGACCGGACAGGGCAGGGAGCGAGATACAAACCCCGGGGTTGAGATAAGGAAAAAATTTAATACAACAGAGTAACAAATAACAAATTGAACAACAACAATAACAATAAACAGTAATAACAATGAACAGAACAAGAGATATACAGAGATATACTGCATGGATACAGCAGTGAAGGATACCAACATGGAACAAAAGCCGTCCCTGCTCTTCCTTCGCTTGGGACCTGACATCAGCATGGTATTGAATAACCTGGCTAGAGCTCCCTCCCACTGCTGAGGAAACTTAACCCTATCCTAGCTCAGCCAGGACACCTACAGAGGTTGTGTAGGTGGTACCAAGCACCTAGCAGTGTGTGTGGACGACAAGACCAACCAGAAATGTTGTCTGGCATTCAGTAATGCATTGGGGAGCATGCCTGAACCACAGTTGCTCCTGTTAGGAGGTATACCAAGGTGGCTTCACACAGATAATAAACTTGAACAAATTTTAATTTTTAACTAGATCCAAACAGCCAAAGCCAGTGAGATGGCGGGGTAACCAAAAAAATACTTTGATAACATTTAACAAACTGTAAGTTCGGTCTACCAGTTGGGGAAGGTATTACTATGTAATGGCACAGAAGAATGAAGACACGTAAGAATGGTGACTCCAAAGCGTGCCCACACGCACTCACTGAAGGGGAAACCTCTCACTCAAGGATGTCCAGAAGATGTAATCGATCACCCAAGGATGGTCAAGGGCTCATTCAAGGATATCCAGAAGAAGTATTCACTTACCAAGGGGAAGGTGAGCACACTCAATCCAGGGAAGTTTCATTGGGTGGTATCCCAGTCCCAAGGGGAGGGCTTCTAATCACAGACCCACTGCTCCAAGAATCACTCAAAGGGGGACTCCGGTGGGGCTCCATGTTATAGCCTGGTTGGATCTGAACTGTGATCACATATGGTCAGTGTTTTAGAAATGTCTCAACTGAGGCATTTCGTTGGTTAAGGGGTCCTACCTCCCTTTTCCTGCCATGGTGGGGTGGGTGCTACATGCTGGCCTGCACCTGGCCAGGGTGCCTACAGCAGCCATGGTGTACTGCCAGAGTCGTGAAGATAAGGGCATGAAAGAGCCATCGGCCACCATGTTGAAAGCCCTTGACGCTGAGGTGGGGGGAGGAAGCGGAAGAGGGGGTATGTGCTCCTGCCACAGTCCCTTGGAGTTTATCATAGTTATTTTTCCATGGCGCAGGAATTAGAATAAACCTTAAGTGATTGTGTCATAACATAACTGTGAAGTTTCCTAGCTCATTTATTTAGATTTTCTCATAAATTAATGGATTTTTAAAGGTAGAAGACATGATTATTTCACTTAGTTTGATCCCTTATATGTCACCTACCATAGAAATTTCTTCTCTTACTGTTTTGCTGAGACCAACATGTTACTGGCTGAAGAATAGCTACTGGAAAGGATCTTGTCATTGGTTTCCAGGAACCAAAAATGGAGAACTGAACCACTTCTCTTACCTTTAAATGTGAGAGAAAAATTTAATCTGAATTTCTTATTCTTGTGTCAGCAAAGCCCTTTTCTACGGATCCTTTTCAAATATAGTGTTTACTTATTTGCTGAAATCAAACAGCAGACAAATAAGCTACATGTTTGTTTAATTGTAATGCATTTTCTCTTCTTTATAGCTTTTTTTTTTTTTTTTTTTTTTTTTTTTTGTTAAACTCTGGTGAACAGAGTTGTAATACTACCTCCATCAATGACTGCCACTTTTTATGAAGATAAAACATTATCTCCTTTCCTTTTTCAGTTATTCTCCTGTGTTCATACTCAAAGATTTGATTAGTGTTTTTTTTTGGCTTCTGCAACGGACTGGATCATATTAGTTCACTTACTCCAACAGATACATTGTCTCAAAGTTAGTAACATTTATTATATTTGCTTTTTAGTCATTCATTGTATAATCTTGAGATTTGTTTCATTTAAAGCAATTTATCAGGGCCTACCCTGCAAAGAGATTCAGATCTCTCTGTGTGACTGCTCTGTCATCATTATTTGCAACTCTTAATTCCTCAGGCATACTTATACCTCATTATGTTGCAGAGATTTCCCATCTATCCTCAAATGATGCTTCAAAATCAGAAGCTAAACTGCCACTCTCAGACTGACCTTACGCCCAAGTTAATAATCTCTGCTGAGATGCAAGATAATTAGTTTAGGAACAATATATGAGAATACAGGTATGCTGCTTCTAGGATTCGAGCTGATAGTTCTTGATTGCATTTCATTGGGCTGTGTAGATAGACCTTTAATGTCCTATGAAAATTCTTAAATAAATTTACATTTCATTCTAGATCATGGATCACTGGGCCTACAACCATCCAGTTGGAAATTTATATAGGAAAATAATATTTGATGATTCCACACTGAAAAAAATAATTATATTTTCTGAGATATACTTGTTAGTCCATTCTTAAACCTTATAATTAAAAAAAAAAAATAATCATTTTTTACCTTTTAAAATGGCAGTGGTTCAGTTCATTAGTCCTTCAGTTCATTCCCTAGGGAATACTGTTAGCTGAAACAGTTTAAGTTCATTTAAATCATTTGGAGGTAGATTTCACTCATATGATCCCTATTTTAAAGATAGAGGATCTTGCAAGTAGCATGAGTAAAATTATTAATGAGACACTGTCCAATTGTTTGAAAAAATTCCTTTGGAGCAAAAACTGCTTAGCTGCTTTACAAATAAATACAAATGGCCACATTAGTAAACATTCCTGGGCATTAACTATATTAGTGTACTTTGCTGTGTGTTAACTCTCAGTATGACCTTGAAATTTACTGGGATTAATGGCAAAAGGGAAAGAAAAAAATAAGAACATTGAGAGAACAAGCCTTTTGTGCTTGTTTTTATAAGAACAGCACTAAAATCTTATGAAGGGGTGTAAAATCCTGTAGTTTTAAAGTCCATTTTATGTGTTCATAAATGAAGTAGTAATTTTGCTGTAAAGGAATATTTACATCTTAATTATGCTTTATAACAGCAAGATCTAGAACAATTTCCCTGAAGAAATACTGCTAAATATTTTTTCCATCTTCCAAAATGGATCAAGATCATTATGCTTTTTCCTTTTTTTTTTTTTTTTTTTCATGTATTATGTATAATATAACTCAAGGGAGATGAGGAGGAAACTATAAAGTCTGTGAAAATAATAGAGGGGTTTTATTCCTAGATACACTAAAATGTTTTATAGTGTTTTAGAAAGGTGTAGAAAATTGGATCACATGAACTGCTCTTTCTAGAGTCGATCCAGATTAAGAAATAACTGCCTCCAGCTTCTTGTTACTTCACCACCAGAAAGTATTGCTCACTGTGGTCTGCCATCAGAGCTTCTCCTTAATCTCCTGTTTGGTGTCTCTGTGGGTTTATTAACTTGGACACAGAATCACTCTGAGAATGGCTGATTAACTTCTGATTTTGAAGCAAGTTATTCATTGTTTGCTGACAGATTTCTGCACCATATTCTGCTATCTAGCATAAATATACTTCAAGGTTGAACAGTGGCAGATATTGATGAGGATGGAGGAGTTGTATAAACTGATGTGTTTCTGGTCACTTTATATGTTTTTTCTCAGTACAGTATTTTTCAGAGAACCAACAGACGTGATGGATTTCAGGACATAGGAAGCTTGGATTGTGACAAAGAAGCAGTAGCAAGCAGCTGGGGCAGAAATATCTTAATTGATATCACTTATGATCAGAACAGTATGTCCTTAAGTACTGTCTATACAATGATCCATTTCTTCCCACACTTATGTTGGTGTAACTAAGCTAGTGCATTGATAATCTGGTAGCAGTTACTTCGGTAAAAACCAATTTCTTATGCCAGTCTCAGAGATCAAGATGACTAAGTGCAGTAAAGTACAGCTATACTGATGCAATTACATATACATCAGGGCATTTATGGAGATAGTTACGTTGTTTAAAATATAGTATCTCTAGCAAATATAGCTATACTTATAGACATGCTAGTAAAATTTAAAAATATATACCTAAGGTAGCAAAGAATAGCTGAGGAAAGAACCCATTAAGTAAAATTCATCTTTGGGCAAAAAACTGCAGAAGACTGTGCATCTCGAAAGCTCCAGTTAAACTTGTAAAATGAGGTTCTAATACAAACTCCATGTTGAAAGTTTTGTGTTTCCTCTGAAATTCACTCATTTTAAACATAAAAGAAAGAAACTATTTTACTCATATGAGGACATATAAACAGAAGTAGAGCCTATTAAGAGATGGCAATTCAACCACTTCTCTGCTCAACACTGGTAAGGCATCAGGTGGAATTCTTAAACATTTCTGGGCTTTGTGCATCTGTGAACCTGTGAAGCATAACTACAGGAAACTGATCATACAGAAAGCATTTCAGAATGAGAAAGAACTCAAATGAATTGCAGTTTTTTGGTCCTGAGAAGACTGAGAAGGGTTGGCCAGAAGCATGGAAACAGGCAAAGAAGATGATAATACGCTATTTTCCATGTCTGCTTGTCTGCTGTGGAAAAATAAGGAGGAATGATGAACTCTGTAGCGATAAGGATTCAGATGAGACATTAGGAAAAACTTTCCAAGAGTAAATTTGGTGTAACACCAAGATCTGAGGTATCTGTGCATGGAGAGTGTCAGAACATGTTCTCTGGGCTCCCTCTACCCACAAATGTCGGCATAGCAGGGATGTTAATTTTGAAACTGAAAGAACCCTTCTGTTGTGTGGCAGAAAGGAGAGCAGAGGAACCCAAAGACATCTCCAGCGTACATATGTACAAGAGATTTTATGCAAACCCTATTGCACATTGCGGAAAAGGAGTTCAGTAAGGCTGGACCAAGTCCATAATGGCTTTTTTTGGTGATAAAATAAAGAAGCTGTCCTCTGTCTTGGTTAGGCACTTTTCATCATAACCACCATTTCTTTGTGATGCTGTATTTCTAGAATGTGTAAACTCAGCACAGAATCATGCCTTAGCCAAAATTCAATACATATGTGCCAGGAAAGCTCAGTACTTTTATCTCCTTTTTGTTGTTGTTTTGTGAGTAGCTTTCACTCTTAACAGCAAAGACTAGGCCTGGCCTGATACTAGGCTATGATTAACTCCCTGCTACTCAGTTCCTTTCCATAAACTGTTACCAACGGCACAATATAAATAATCTCAGATTCAGTCTCTAAAGCGTCAGCCTGAAGGGGATCATGCCTAACATATCGTTGCATAGTTAGTGAAATTGGCATTCACCACTTGGGACTGTAAATGTCTTCTTCAGCTGCATGAAGCAGTCTAGACAGTGGTGTTCTGCATAAAATAGTCTGGGCAGTAGTCTAAAAAAAATGTTTTTCAATGCAACTATGTCTACTGCTAAAATACTTTTAGAAATGGATGTGCTCTGTAGTACTTGTCAGGATAATATTGATTTTAAATGTACTTTCTTCATCTGTTCAGAAAAGAAAATATTCCTGTATTTAGGAATAGAAGTAATGTTGATCTATACTTTTCCTTAAGGCTCTGTGCCTTTTTGTAAGTTAACAAAGTGCAGCAGTTTCCCAATGGTTTGGTTGAATACAGTTGATATTTCCCCCTCACTCCCCCTTCATTCCATCATTTATTCCCTTAACGTTTCACAAAATTTTTACCTGTCTGCAATTTTATATGAATACCATTTATAATAATTACACACCAAATGGATGACATTAGAATTTAGATAATGGACTTATTCTTCTGTGTGCACTATTGTGAGATGACACCCAATGGGATTAAAGAGAAAACTCTATATTAAAGTAACATTAAGTATCTAAAAGACTGAGAAAATAATGGTAGATAGTTGCATGGCTTATTGTGTATCACAAGCCAGTTATGCCTTGCCTATTACACATATGCACACAGTTTAACCCAGACTATTTCTTCTTCTGTAGAGTTCATAATAATTTCAGTGAGTGCCAATAACTGCCTTTTTTATCTGGGGGTAGGGAAGCCTGTCATTTCATAAAAATAAATGCAAATTTCACCCCAACTGTAACACAAGGTAGAATTTGTTTATCAGATGGAAGAAATTATGATCAATCAATCTCACATTATTTGGAGGTTGCCTTCAAGGAACTTCTGAAGTTAGGAGAGTACCTTGGCAATGTGAAAGACAACTATGTTTAAAGCAATGAATCTTGTTCCCACATACAGAGTCAGATTTGTAAAGATGCAAGTCGGATGAAGTGTTCACAACACAGACCTGATCTTGATCTACTTATTATTTATCTATGCAGAAGTGTTCAATTAAATGTAAATAAAGATGTGTATTGAAATTTACAAAAGTTGTGAAATTTTTGCCAATGGCATCTGTATTCTACACACACTATGGAGAAATTCCAGTGTCCCATTTGGGTCTGATGTTACATGGCTTAAATATTCAGAAGGATCCTATTTATTTCATTTGCGTTTGTTAAGATTGTGCCCAGAGCTCAGATAAGCAGTCGGTGATATTTAAAAGAGGATTGACAGTAGTTAGGCACCTGTGTTGCTGACACCAACTTGTCACTCTGACTGCTCTTTTCTCATCGAGTATTCACATTGCTGAACTCCTGCTTCTGCTTAGTGTCCCCAAGGAGCTACTGGGAGACATACAGGTTTCTCAAAGGGCAATTTGGAGATGAACTCAAATATGAAATGCCTATGTAGAATGTCCTATAAATTAGGCATCCCAGGGAGATTTTAGGTACAGCTTACTTAGCTCCAGGTACTTCCATTCTGCCTCTGTCTTTTCTATTGCTTCTTCTTTCACTCACATTATTCACTTGGTAAACATGGATGGATTTGTTTCCTTGCTTTGTTTGTTCTTTTAACGCATACTGGGATTCCTGTCCACACAAGCAGTATTCTACATACTATTAAGAATATACACGTGTAATAAAAGCTAAACAGAAGATAATGGTTGTGAGACTTGTCAGGTCCATGAGGAAGGTTGTAAATAGACACAGACTGTCAGAGGGAAGACATATATATTTTGATATAATGTCTCATCATACTTTATATTTATCATTTGTCTCAAGCTGTGGGCTCACTTGCCCTGAAGAAGGCTTGAAGGCTAAACACTAGGCATAGAAAATTGTAGGAATTGTCATACCTACAGCCTACCTACTTCAGTGTCCAAAGCTGGCATCAGTGTCCAATATTCCATGATGAAGGAAAATGTCTAGAGCATGAAACTGCAATTTTAACTACAGCCCTGGATATGTAGTTTACTTATACGAAGTAAAGAGTGAGTGGTTTGTAGTGCCACGAACAAGATGTGTAGTGTAGTTTGGCTCAGAGGAAGGGTGGCATTACTGCCGTATCTATACTCTAGGTTTAGGAAGGAGAAATGACTGGCAAGATAGCAGCTGTGAGGGGTTGCATTGAAATGCCAACTAAATTAGTCAGCAGTGCTATGATCTTGCAAAAAATAGTTTATTTTCTTCCAGTAAGAGAGCTGATGTGTGAGAGGTGGGATAGCTAGGAAAATATCACCTGAAATGGTGTGTCCAGTTTCTGAATACCATGCTTTAACTTCTGAGAAACAACTTTGACAGTCTGAAAGACATTAACAAAAAAAAAAAAAAAAATCGCTAGCAAAAACATGACCTTTGAAGAAGTCTTGAAGCAATTGCGGTAGTTTAATCTAGGCAAGAGAAAACATGAAGGAATGAAACTCTAATATTCTAATACATAAAACAGTTATTGAAACAACGATGATTAACTGTTTTTCATGATCACTAGAGAAAAAATTATAATATTTGTCTTGCTCCTGTCTGTGGTTTAAATGATTTATTGAAATTTCTCTGAGCCTTAATTTTCTGTATCTCTGTTCTAGGTGTAGAGGTGCTGGAGGCTGGGGAGATGAGTTTCTAAGCACTTTATTAAGTCATAGGGATTTGTCTTTCCTGCAAGATACTCATACTGTTTTTTTTTCCCTTAGTGTTACCACTGAACCGTAAAGAAAAAGTTCCCAATACATGTTTTAGGTTTCAAAGTCCACTGGAAGATCAGTCATAACTAAAGAATATTACTATGACTATGTCTTTATCTTAGAGATCGAACAACTTTAAATAATGGGTTTTTGCACTGACTTCACCATGAGAAGAGAAACCAATGCTTCGTATATTTGACAGAAGTTCTTTCTGGAGAAGATTTCTCTGTCTGATGCAAATCTTTCATGTAACTATTCTAGGCTAACAACAAATGTATTGGCTGTAGGGACAGACGGATTAGGGTTATAGTAAGTGTAACTATATCTGGGGTTATGGACTAATAGTTTTCTCTGTCTGGGTTTATGGATTAATAGCCCAAAGCCTAGGTAGTGAAAAAGACTAGTGGTCAATAAGGCTATAGATTGAGGCAGACAACAGTGATTGTGAGGGAGGTAACCAGATACTGAGACTCTGATTTGAGTACCTGGAGCAAAAAGACTGTGAGACTGTGGATGGAGAGAGGTGATAATAGAGGACAAGATGGGTGGAAGACCATCAGGATGAAGTGGAGCAGCACAAGAAGGAGAGAACGTATGCATTAGACATGTGATGAGAAATGGACTTGGGCTCTCAAAGAAACACCCACCACCGTTGCCCTGGTGCCTCAGTTTGAGGATCAAGAACACATGTGGGATTGCCTCATGGTTCTTTCCTTCAAATGAATGCTAACCCAAACATTTAGGTAAACAGATAACTAAGATTAAGCACCTTCATGCATAGTTTAAATACACAGCCTGACTTTCAAAGATGCTGGTAATGTGCAGGGTTTTTTGAAACTGACTCGATGCTTAAAATCATAAAGGTATCTAGTGAATATTTTTAGCACTTGATTATTTGTTTTAGGTGTTTAAGTTCAGTCTTGTAGCAGGGACTTTAAAATAGAAATACTCTTGAGCTAAGGTTCTGTTCTTAATGAATGTCACAGTTATATCTGCATTTAATTTAATGCATGTGCTGAATGTCTGAAGCTAAGACACTGTATCTGTATTTTCTTGAATGTCACATTATTTTCAAGCACACTGATGTTAAAATGACATGGATGGTTTCTTTCACTGCTTTTCTCCAGAATCTGGTCAGGCCTTTCTAGCATTACAAACAAACCTGAGTTTTGCAATGCTGTAGCACGGAGTATCAAGCTGCCCCTGGGCTGTCAGACCCGTCACAGGTAATGAAACTGACCCAAGGAGAGTCCTCAACCGCAGCTGCTGCTCCGGGGGACGAGCTCAAAATCTCTCCCCAGGGGACTCCGTTTATACCCAGGCCAAATCTGACCTGTGGTCAGTAGTGGCTCCCATTGGCCAAAGGCACCAAGAACAAAGGCAGTCAGGAGCTGCTACACTTCAGCAGGCAAGAAGCCCCATTTTCATTGGACAGGTGCACCTGCCATACATGTGTATTCTATTTAATATTTTTGTCGTGTCCTTAGCGCTACCTATATGCTGCAAAAATTGGAGTGTGCATATCTGCAGGCTAGGCAACAGTACAGAAACTGGGAAGACTGAGCTTTACAGACATACACAGAGTGCATTACTGTAAGCATATAGATCTATCAAATAATCACCAGTTTCCATTGGAATACTTCAAAGCCCTTTGCAATGATAGTTGTTTTCATGTTCAATTTTTCTATCTTCAGTGTTTGTAGTGCTCAGCTCAGCCCCACTTTAAAAGGTGGGGCTTAGCTGAAGAATAAACATTGTGATCATAACTTCAAAGATAAATTCTTTTGAACTAGGACTGGAATTGCTTCTCTTTTCTCTCTGGTTGGAGAAAGCTGAATGTATGATGGTTAAATGGAAAATAATTTTCCAAGCCAACTATTCTGCTTTTAGGACTATTTTCTTGAGAAAATGAAACTTACTGTAGATAGGAGTCTTTTGTTTTTCTATTAGTGATAGTTTTTGGTTTTGCAGCAGGGTGAGATAGCTCACTTTCATTTCTTAAATAATTTAGAAGAAAATTTAAACTCTATAACAAATAAATTTTGAAAGAACTAGTTTCCAAAGAGCCTTGCAACATCCCGTGTTCTTAAATAACTCCAGGCTGATCTGTTTTCTTCTGTACTTGCTTAACTGTTTTCAATTCTGAAGGCAGTTTTTATTGTGTTTTTTCCCCCTTTGCGAGAATGAAGTGATTTCCACTTTCTAAGTAACTATCCTTGATTAACAGAACTCTTCAGCCTAAATTTGTCACGTTTATGAGAATAAATTGGATTCCTCTTGAGAATTTTTTCAGCTTTCTTACTACCAGTTTTAAAACTTCTGAGTAGACCCCACCACACTTGTTAGGGTTCTTTCACTTTGAGTCTCTGTCAGGAGACTCTGATCTGAAGCATTTCCTTTACATTTTTTCATAAATTAATCTGGCAGAACCCAGCAATGTAACTTGACATTTTCATAATTTGGTATTTAAGTCATAGAAATAGTTTAATTCAAACTTTTGAGTGTTTCATATGTCAGGGGTGCCCTGAAGAACATTCTAGTCATTACAGCTGTATTGTAGCCTTTACGTATCTTTCTCAATTACAGTCAAGCAAAGATATTAGAAGACCACTTTTCTTTCAGTGTAATTGTGATGTAAAATAGCATCTCACAAAATTGTTCATTATGTGAGATTGTCCTGTAGTGAATACAAGTGCAAGATACTTTGCAGCTCCAGGTTACAAGTGCTGAACTTGACTTCATCAGGGAGGAATATCTAGCTGGCTCATTAGAGCTGCTTCCACATACAGAGACTACTCATAGAGCAGCCTGACCTGCAGACTACTCCAAAAAGTGGTGATCAATATTCAACCTACTTAGCAGGAGATGGCTGTCTGTTCTTATGGATGCAGGGCTGAGAGGGAGAAAAACAATTTCCTGAAGTGCTCACTGTATGTCACTTCTAATTACTAATGATTGTGTCAGGGTTTCATCAAAGCAATCTAGGGAGCAATCTCATTGGATCAATCCGTGGAAACATCAGATGAATGATATCAAAAATTCAGCTTTTTAGTTTTTCAAACTTCAAATGTATGCTGTAACCTGTTTTCTAACTATTATTACATGCTGAATTTTTCTTTCTCTTATGACACATATTCTAGGAAATGATGTCAGGGCCCCACGTGTGCCTACATGCTCTGTAACACCCACCTCTGAGGAATCTAGCTTCCTGTGCTCAAAGTGTCTCTGTAACCCATATCATCTTGTTTGGGAGATAAACTGTGAACTAGAGATGTTTGGCTATCACTGGGCTGCTGGTTGACCCTGATTTCTGTCACTGGCCTGCTCTGCTTTTCTTGTTTGACTGCTGTGGAGCCATCCCTGTGTCAGAGGGGACAGTGCCCTGCCTGCCTCATTATCACCTTAGCCTTCCCTTGAGGAGCAGTCCACTCTAATAGCAGTTTATTAATATATTTTCATCATTATAATTCCACTAAGGTCAATAGAGATGCTCAGGGTATCAGAAGCAGTTCAGGGTAGCTCAAGGTTAAATCTGGACATGCTTAGTTTAATTTACATAGTGATGTAAATTAAATCGGTATTCTAAAAGAATGGATAGCACATGATGAGTTGAAAGCAAAATGACCATTGGCTTAGGTCAGTCTGAACTCTTTTTGTGGAATGACTGTGGAGAGCAGATACTTTTTTTTTGAAAAGGAATTGATTGTCAAAAATCCTGCAATTCAGTCCTCTTGTTATGTGCCTTTCTGACTTTAAAGCATGATGAGAAAACTGGTAATATATTGACAATGATATCTTAAATTCTAGTTTTGTTTAACTTTTTGTTGTATTCAGAAAAATCATGAAAGTGGTATTAGCTTCAATGATATGCAAATAGTAAGTGATCCTTCCTGCTTATTATTCCTGATGAATAGGAAATTATACTAACAACTTTCATTATTCTATTAATTTATTACTGGAGAATAATTAGAAGTGAATGAGTGTTAAAAGTTTTTTTGTTTGCAAAAATGAGGCTTTAATCTTTTTTGCCACATCTATTTCCAACAGTAAGTATCTGCCTTTGTAGCTTTTTCTCACACACTTTCCCGTCATCATTACTGACAGGAGAGTCTGATCATTAAAAATTTAAGAAAATAGTAAGAAAAGCCTTTCCAAATTCTTTCTGCTCATTGTTCAGTGCCTTTGATATAAGCTACTGTATTCTCTGAGATCTGGAGCTAGAAGAAAAGGAAAAAACCCTTTGTTAGAACTGTAAAGCATAATTTTGCCTCCATTTTGGGCTCTGTGACCTGCAGTTTGGTCAGTAGCACACTGAAGGTCAACTGCATAATGCATTTTCACATGGCTTTTCCATGAGCTATATAATATGTTTATATGGTCTGATTAGTATCAGGCAGCCCTCTAGGTGTCATGTCTATTCTCTTATTTGTTCTGTAACCTAATGTCCTGGATGGATATTTGAAGACTGTATGGAATATGAAAGAACACAGTCCAGTTACTCTTAACTCATGTATTTATTTTATTTTATGATTATAGAAAGCACTATATATGGAAAAATATGTGGATTTTGATGCAGTTGCCAGAGCATGGATGCCTACTTGCTTAGATATTCTTCTTGGCTCCCAGTTGCTCATCCAGATAGATGAAGCATCTCCCATACGTCCTGTGCGATTTGTGCCAATCTCGATGGGTATTTTAGATATTTGGGGTTATTTCACATGATGACAGGAACATATGTTTGGGCATGTGAATTGAACTAAGCTCTTCACTGACAATAATGGGATATTGACTCCTACAACTCCACAAAGACACTTAAATGTAAGTGTCTTAATTTGGAGCTGAATCTCATCCTCAAACTCACCTGTTCAGAGATTCTTTTAGATCTCTTGAAAGATTTCTCTCTTCCTACTTTACTACAGAAAGCCTCATTTTACCTTAGTGATGTGTAACTGAGGCATGAAAACTTGCTTGCAAACATTTGTACCTAGTGCTGTAGCAGGATGGCACCTATAGTCCCTCTGGTCAAGGAGACCAACAACGACTGATCTACCTGACATTTTAGGCATACTGGAAGGCACCTGCATGTATGATAGATTTGTCCACTAAAATCTAATTACCACATATGTAAATGATACCTGTCTGGATGATTAGAGGCATCCATCGCCAAATATTTATTGTTTCTATGGATAAGAAAATTGATTTCTGACCATTTTTCACTCTTACATTGTGTGTGGTTATGGACTAAACTGGTTACTTGATGCTAAACTGACTTTTATACTGGGAGATATGTAAAACCAGGAAACTGTCTCTGATCTGAGACTAGCTGGTGAAGTCTGGCTACCTCCTTGCTATTAAACTCTCTTTGCTTCCAATTCAGGGTGGCTACATCCAAACTGTATATTGGAAGTGGACCTTGAATGGACTAATTCACAAACTGTGTCTGTGAATTGTTTGGAAGGGTCGTTAATTCACCTAGGCTAGAAGTGTGCCAGGAACCACTGTAAAAACTTAACAGTACTACAAATTATATCCTTTCAGTCGATATAACACCAAGCTCTGCCTTGATGTTGTACATTCACTAGTGTAGATGTCTCAGGAGTATTAAAAAGAATATTGGAAGAATTTTATAGAATTTATAAGCATGTGTCATAAGGAAGATTTTGGCAACCAGAAGTTCAGGCATTCACCACAGAAAATTATCAAGGCTCTTTTCAGGTGAACGTATTCTGTTTGATGTTTTGTTTCTATGTATCTCATTGCACCCTAGAGAATCATACAGCAGCCAGCAAACTTTTCACAGTGTCCATCAAAGAGGAGTAGTCTGTTCTAGAGTGGAATGTGAAAGCTATATATAAGGGAAAATAACATTGCAGATCTGTGTAGGAGTGGGACCAGGGAAGAATCCTGCATGCAAGGGAAAATATGGAGAGACTGTAAGAAGGTAAAAGGAAATCAATAGACCTGAGCTTATTTACGTTGTGGAAAATTAGATTTAAAAAAATGTCACTTTGTCTCTTTTGTTAATATCTCTTGTCTTTAATAAAAACTAGTTACCTGAATGCAGCATCTTCAAGAATGCCATACCCTGAAACATCATTTTAAGGTTTAACTAATGTACAAATCAATTCAGTGAATTTCAGTATTCACATATCCTATCTAACTACTGATCAGGCCAAATCTGTGCAGATGCTTCCATCTTGGAGAAGGCTTTGTGTGGGCACAGTAGTTTTCATGCACAGAGTAATTACCAAGACCCTTAAAATTGTGAGCTGCAGGTCTTGTCCTCATAAGAAATTGCACTGACTTAAATAAAGGGTTTATTATTAAATGATTTATTTATATTCTTCTGTGAACACTTTTCATTTAGAAGCAGTTTATTTCAAATTTTGCAGGAGTGAAAGGAAACATTCAGACAGGATAATCTTAATTGGACATTGATGGGAGTCAAGCGTGCTTACAGGAGGGTAGCAGATTGTTACTCTGAAAAGGAGAGAGAGAGACTTTGACAGTCCATGAGAGATGACCATGTCAAATAAAATGAAAAATACATTTTCAATGTAAAGTTAGCAACATGCAGGATGCAAGAGTTACTTTTGGCCTCATAACAAGATGGAAAGTAGCAAATTACTCAGACTGCTGCTTCTCAACTACATGAGGGCAATACTGTCAAGTGCTTTACACTGCTTCTTAATTTCTATAATGGATGCATATGTTATAGCTATCACTGATTCAAATGAAAAGGAATTTTATCCACATTCCTAAACACTTTTTTTTCTTTTTACAGAGAGAAATAATACTGGCATTAAGATAAATGGTGCTGTAAGCAGTGCTGAGTCTGCACTGCTATGATAATGCAATCCCCAAAAACCAGTTACCAAACATAGCTGCCATCAATGTACAGGATAAGGAAGATAAAATAATTGTTTTCTTCTGGAACACTTCTTTCATGGGCTTGTGTAGTGTAAACTTCAAAAGCTGAATAACCTTTCTAGCATATTGCCATATTTTACTTCCCTTTAAATAACAATGTATATGTTGAGCCATGGCTGTTTTAGATTTTTCTCTGGAAAATGTATTTCTCTAGGAATCCCTGGGAAGTCCTTGCCCACACAGAACTTTTCCTTTATGACTGAAGATGGGGCAAAATGGGCACGTTTGGAGATCTAGGTAGAATACATTTGAGATATATCGTAGATGAGAATGGAGGAGGAATGGGAAAGCATCAGATTTCCCTGAAAAACATCAGTATAGTTCTCTGCTAGGGGGACTGTAGTTGTTTTGTATTCTATATGCCAAGAAGCTATGCAACATGGAGGGAAAGTTTGGAGTTGACAGAATTGGAACTGTTACAATACTTAGAAACACTTCTTGACAAACTGAATGTGGAAAAAAAAAAAAAGTCTAGTACGTAAAATAATTTTACATGAGGACTACAAATATTTCAGATGTTGCATGACCATGGCCGCAATATTACATGAGACATGTTATATGTCTGCACAGTCTAATGTCACATTGTGGCTCCCTCCAGTAGCTAGACATAGTTTTGGACTTCCCTGGCAGCTGGTCCCAGGTGCCCTGATCACACTCGCTTCATGCTCAGACACACACACACACACACACAAATGGATCTCTCTGCTCATGCCCAAGTTCTGTGGTCTTCCAAGAGCTGGCTGGGACCTCCTGGCACATCCAGTAGTCAACCTACAGACCCTCCAGTATACAGGTTTGATTCTTCACTCTCAAGTTCTTATCCTACTTGCAGGGTTGTCTTGCTTTTACTTGAAAAATTATTGTAATTTTCAATCTACCTGCACGTAACTAAAACATGATATTGCCATTTATTTATATAGTAAGGCTAGACATCAACAAAGATCTTCCGCAGAACCAGATTTTACATGGGGGATTTGCAAATGCTAATTCTTGCCTCACAGGCTAATAAACTGGACTCTTTCTCCAGCCAGGGAACAGCTATAATGAAAACTAGCTGAAAATCTTCCTATGAATAAAGCTTATTTTTTAAGAAGCTTGTGTTGGAAAATATTTATGGTATCTCTCAAGGCAAATTAAACACATGTTTGTGTTTAAATATAAAAGAAAAAATTAATGAACAGTGAATTGGGCAGAGTCCTACCAGAATATGTGGTTCTCCATGGAGTCTGCAAATCAGGAAGGATATCAGGAGGTCTAAAGCCCAGCGAGAAATTAATCTGGCTTCAGCAGTCAAAGATAACAAGAAATACTTCTATAAGTATTTCAACAGCAAAAGAAAGACCAGGGAGAGCCTCCATCCCCTGATAGATGCAGGAGGAGACGTGGCAAGGAGTGATGAGGAAAAGGCTGAGGTGCTTAATGCCTTCTTAGCCTCAGTCTTTAATAACAAGACCAGTTGTACTGACGGCATCCAGCCTCCTCTGCCAGAAGACAGAGACTGGGAGAATGACCCCCCGCAATCCAGGAGGAGACAGTCAGTGACCGGCTGCATCACACAGACACACACGTCTATGGGACCGGATGGGATCCACCCGAGAGTGCTGAAGGAGCTGGCTGGGGTGCTCGCCAAGCCACTTTCCATCATTTACCAGCAGTCCTCGCTGACTGGGGAGGTCCCGAGAGATTGGAAATTGGCCGGTGTGATGGCCATGTATAAGAAGGGTTGGAAGGATGATCTGGGAAATTACAGGCCTGTCAGCTTGACTACTGGGAAGCTGATGGAGCAGATCATCTGGAGTACCATCACACAACACATACGGGACAGCCAGATGCTCAGGCCCAGTCAGCATGGGTTTATGGAAGGCAGGTCCTGCCTGACAAACCTGCTTATGGATAAGGGAAAGTCATCGGGCATTGTCTACCCTGAGTTTAGTAAGGCCTTTCGCACCATTTCCCACAGCATTCTCCTGGGAAAAATGGCTGCTCGTGGCTTGGATGGGCACAGGCTTTGCTGGGTAAAACACTGTCTGGATGGCCGGGCCCAAAGAGTTGTGGTGAATGGAGTTAAATCCAGTTGGCGACCAGTCACAAGTGGTATCTCCCAGGGCTCACTTTTGGGGCCGCTCCTGTTTACTGATGATCTGGATGAGGGGATCGAGTGCACCCTCAGTCAGTTTGCAGATGACACCCAGTTGGGTGGGAGTGTTGATCTGCTCGAGGGCAGGGAGGCTCTGCAGAGAGACCTGGACAGGCTGGAGCCATGGGCTGAGCCCAACTGGAGGAGTTTCACTAAGGGCAAATGCCGGGGGCTGCCCTTGGGCCACAACAACCCCCAGCAGCGCTACAGGCTTGGGGAGGAGTGGCTGGAGAGCTGCCAGTCAGGGAGGGACCTGGGGGTGTTGATTGACAGCCAGCTGAACAGGAGCCAGCAGTGTGCCCAGGGGGCCAAGAAGGCCAATGGCATCCTGGCTTGTGTCAGCAATAGCGTGGCCAGCAGGGACAGGGAAGGGATCTGACCCCTGTACTCGGCACTGGTGAGGCCGCCCCTCGATTCCTGTGTTCAGTTTTGGGCCCCTCACTACAAAAAGGACATTGAATGACTCGAGCGTGTCCAGAGAAGGGCAACGGAGCTGGTGCAGGGTCTGGAGCACAGGTCGTACGGGGAGCGGCTGAGGGAACTGGGGGGGTTTAGTCTGGAGAAGAGGAGGCTGAGGGGAGACCTCATCGCCCTCTACAGCTGCCTGAAAGGAGGGTGCAGAGAGCTGGGGATGAGTCTCTTTAGCCTAGTAGTAAGCAATAGGACAAGAGGGAATGGCCTCAAGTTGCACCAGGGAAGGTTTAGACTGGATATTAGCAAGCATTTCTTTCCAAAATCGGTTGTTAGGCGTTGGAATGGGCTGCCCAGAGAGGTGGTGGAGTCCCCATCCCTGCAGGTGTTTAAGAGTTGAATTGACATAGCGCTGAGGGATCTGGTGTAGTTGGGAACTGTCAGTGTTAGGTCAATGGTTGGACTGGATGATCTTCAAGGTCTTTTCCAAGCTAGATGGTTCTGTGATTCTGTGATAAGTCACAAGCAGGTTCCTTATACACGCTTGCATCAGTCCCAAGAATGTTTGCAAGGGGCACCTCATTGCAGCTGTGGGTACATCCCCCGGCCCAGCTTTGCAGCCCAAATGAGCTTGGGGCCCTGATCTCTCCTGTTCCAGGATGGCTATAAGACAATGCTGAGGTTGTTTCTGATCTTATCACCATGGGAAACTTCACTCTCTTGCATTCCTGCTTCCAACCAGTTTAACCCCTTCTTGTATTTGGTCCTTTTGGCCATCTGTGCCAGATCATCCCATGGTCACAAACTACCACTGCTGAGCAGTTACGATTAGAATTTCCCTTTCACTTGTCTTTTCCTTTTATCATTAGAGAAAGCCTAGACAGATACCTTTCACTAGATAAATCTGAAACTTAGTGAATATTCATCCATTTGAATGGTGAATGTAATATCTCTATCATTTGCTCATCAGTTTGAGAGATCCAGGTCCCATGGTGGTAAAAAATTCTTAACATTATGTCCATAAATACCTGCAAAGATAAAGATTTTTATCAGAATGTATGACTCAAAGACTTCTTGGTGTTCATCAATAATGAATAAAATTACTCTGAATTTTGAGTATTTCCTAAGCCTGAAGTACAGAATGCTCAGATGTAGACACATTTCTATATATCTGCTGCAATATGACTATGGAAGCATTTCTTAGAATAGAAAGAAAGAACATTCGATTTTAAGGGTCATATGATCTTTTTTAAAAGAAATGACCTTTGTGCTACATCAGGTTATTAATAGACGTGTCTTCTGATGGCCTGTGCTTTATGCCACATTCTGAAATAATTGTGATCATCATAAATTTTTAATAAAGTTATTTTGATTGCTTATGTGTTTATAGGAATTGATCTTGTGGAAATATAAACAATCTCAGCTAGAACTGAAGGGGAACACAGAGCTTCTGCTCACCTAAGTGGGGACACAAAAGTGTCCCATCACCAGCTAAGAAGCCTTTGGTTACCTTTCATATGTAATGGAAAAATACAGTCACTTCCAAAAGAGCAAAAATGAATTGAACTCTGCTAGTTGTGTAGGGAGTTTAGAGCAAAAACTCCAGCAGTTTAGTTAACACCCTGGTTATATGGGGTAAATCAGGGCTGAAAGCTTTTTAATATTAAAGTGCTCCGGTTTATTATTAAAAAATTATGACATTCTAATGATACATTTTTTAGTGGAAGTTTCCTCATCTTCTTTACCCCAGCTTCCAGAGAAGTGAGTACTTCAGTGACCACACTGTGGTCAGGGTACAGAGAAGTTACCAGACAAGTGGGTATATGGCTGTCAGTTTGCATGGGGACATGCTGTGACCTTGAGTGATGTTTATCATTACAGCATTTACAATTAGCAGTCCTACACTTGGATGTTTTCAAGTTAGTCTCAAAAAGCATGTAAAATAAAATGCCTGTGGCATATTGGCAATCTGAACTCATGGTGGTGAGGGCAGCCTGAATGAGCCTCCCAGTAAATTAACTAACTGCACTTGTGAAAAATGCTGATAGTGGAGAAAAGCGCATTACTACTTGACCTCCAACTCCAAGCCTACTGAAAAAGCTTCATTTCATTTGCAGCACCACCTCTCCTGTAGCAAGGCTTTATAAACCCCTGTGCTGGATACAGCTAGTACTGTGTGTAATCAGCATTTCCAGCGCACTGTGTCCTCTTTTTTTCTTCTGGTAATTATTTCTTGCCACCTTCCACATTTTGTCCTCTCCCTGTGCATATTTTTAGGCTCAGATTCAGGTTTCTCACATTTCACCTTTTTCTCATGTGGAAATGAATTTCTTAATTTCTGCCTGGGTCCAAACCAATATCTCAATTTCTTTCTTTTCCACCCTTTCTTACTCCCATCACCTTGCCCCATGTTCTTTCACCCTGTTATTTTTAGAGTCATGATAGCACCCTTCTTTAGCCTGGAGGGCTCAGTGTAGTCTACATTGTTTCCTATAAGAGCAGTGTAATGTCCTGGATGTTGTACCTGCCTGCCACTATCCTCTGCAAGAGACTCACAGATATTCAGACTTAGAATTTACCAAAACTTGATATTTATTCTTGATGGGAATTTTTACATTCCAAAACCCAACTTGCTGAAAGAAAAAGGAAAATTCAGTAGGTTGTTAAGGAAAGTTTTTAAGGAATACACTTTTACAAAATAATAGTGCTTTGAAAGCATATATCCTTTAATGTTGGCAATACCACATTGCTTAATCTTGATGATGCAAATATGATGCAAAAATGTTAAACTTTAAAAGCAACAGAAAAGTTGAAATAAAATGAAAATGTGCTAAACCCAAACATGTTGAAGTGGCATATTTCAATATCCTCAGCTACCCAAGGAATTAAAAAAGCACTATTCCCAAATGCTGTCAAAATGTACAGAATTCTGAAAAAGCTCTGTTTGGAAAATTGTGATTTCATACCAATTTCATCTAGTTCTCTGTGATACATGTCATACACTGCTGTACTTCTATAGACAGGAACTTCTTTTACCCCAAGCAAGGAGAGCTGGTTTTGCTCTGTTGCTCTCAGAAATCCTGAATGGCTAAAGGCAAAGATGACTAGGAGATACTAAATGGAAAGTACTCTGTTGTAATATGTGGCATTTTTTTTTTTTCTTTTTTAACATTTATTTTAAATATCAGAGGACTTTCAGCTAAGTGTTCATCATATTTCTCTCAACAGAACAAGAAGAGGAAGCTCCCAATAATCTATTTTTTCGTTTTTAAAATGTTGACACGGAGGCTTCTGGGAGCTGCATCTTCAGTTTCCTGTTTGGAAATGCACATAATGAATGCTTTATTTTGTGTGGTTTAGGATGGCAAAAATATAAATAAAACATATGAAGAGCTTTCAGGTAAAAGGACAGGAAAAAAAACCACCCCGTTGAGGTATTATTTTATTGTTTTTTTGGCAGGAAAATATTGTGCTTTGGGAACTGTGAGTGAATAACTTATTCAGGAGCTCAATGAACAGAGAAGGGAAATTGAGCACACACTGGAACAGACTCAGGTTTTCTGTGTTTCTTTGTTTTGTTTGCTTGTTTTTAAAGTTATAAAACTTTATAGATAAACTTAGTATTCATTCCCCATAAACTGAGGACTGATGGGTTTAATTTGCTATGACATTTTACACCATGTTTGTGCTCAGGAGAATTCCTCATGACCGTTAATATGAATGGAAAATTTAACATGTTTTCCTGATGAAACGAGATTAATTTGAATTCTATTCCACTTGGTCTGTCAGTCCCTTCTTGATAATTTTGAAATGCATTGGCTAATTTTATTCTCATTGAGAGATAGATAGAATTCTTGAAGATAATTGTGTCCCTACAAATTTACCAAAAGTGTTACTGACTAAAGGTCCAAAATAATGCCTCTCTCAAGGCCAAAGGAGAGTGAAATCAACCGTTACACATTCTCTTTGGTAGCAGGCAGCCATTTCATATACATGTAGTTCAGGACTAGTGCATGCTTTTTCTCTTCTTGTATGTGTATTTCATAAGGGAACATCTGGTGAGGAGCAGAGGTCATTTTAAAGGGATGCTGTGGGTGACATAAAGGAAATGGGACTGAAATATATAAGAAATTAGGTTTCATTAGCTCTACTGCCTATGTACAATGTGATAATTCTATCTTCAGGAGTCAAACCAGTAGGAATTTGTCTTCCTCCAATTACCTAAATGGATTTTAAAAACATTAAAACTACAGTTCAGCATTGTATGAATGGCCATGAGTGTGATTCAAGTGCTGTAGAAATCAAACACTGCTCATCTGTGAATTTCATTTTGTGTGAAAATGATGTGTGCACAAAGAGAATTGCTCCTGTCAAAGGACATTTAGCTCTCAGCTCTTTGAAAACATCACCTCTTAACTGTGAGAAGAATTTGTGCAGAATGTACTTCTAAGTTGCTTTGACCATAGCATCTGTTCCAATCTATTACAGATGAAGAGTCATCTGCACTTCAGACTGTAGTGCAATATAAATGTGAATGGATATAAACAGTTAAAGCATAGCAGCACAGTGGTCTACAAAGACTAGTTTAATAGATGGGGAATAAGTGAGCCTTGGTGGATCTCTGTGCAGCTTTTGGGGTGTGAATAGTTCATCTGCAGTACAGACATTCACTAAGTGACTCTGGAGCCTGTGTTGCATTTTTAAAATGCTGCAGGCACTTCAGCAACTTGGTCTAATTGCAAGGCAATAGGATTTGATGTTGCAAGTGCTGAACTACTTTCAGAACTGAATCTGATACATATTTCAGTTTTACCCTTAACAAAACCTCCTCAGGATACTTAAAAATGTAAAAATTTTCTCTAATAGTTTTGTCTCACTGTTGAAATCTTCCAAGCGAGTTTTTTACCCCCTGGCACAAAAATATGAACATAAATATCAAGGCTGAAAATCAAAAGAAAGCCAAACAGAACTGAAATTGGACTAATCAGAATAAAGAGGGCTAAATGAAAATACACAAAACATAGAGAGTAGAAAGAGTAGACATGCAGGAAACAAATAGTGTATATAAATTAGTAATCAAAATACAATCTAAACCTTAGCACACCTCGTGATTTTCAATCTACAGAGTATCCCTCTGAATAAAACTTGTGTAAGCTCTGGCTGTAAGATTAGAAGTAGAATTTTCAAAATGCTATTGACCTCTGTATACTTTGCATAACTGCCTAATGGTCTATCAGTAACAGTTTTAGGAAAACTCCTAGAAAATCCCATAGCACAGAACTTTGGTGGTGTTGCTACCATGAGGAGTGAATGAGAGAAAAAAAAAATAGAAAAAGTCTCTATATTTGCAACCACTATGAAGCATAAACAACAATTCTCAATAACTTCAGAGAAGTTTGTGTCACTCACAGCTACCAGAAGCTATCAAGTAACCTTTAAAGTTAAAAGAACTACTGTTGGGAACTACAGTACAGGCAGAAAATTTAAATGGAGAATACATAAGAAGGAGTAAAGGAGTAGTGGAAGGAGACTGACTGTGTGAGTAAAGGCTCATGAAATTTTAAACCTGGATTAGTCTAAGTACAAATGGACCACTGAGATATACGGATATGGACCATGAAGAGAGGCAGAAGGGTGATTGTCATCTGCAAGCCCTTTAAGAACTTGGGAAACCATTGCAAAGATGGTTCTGAAACTGAGCTGTTACCTGTGAGATGTCAGCCCATGTTGATCAGGGGAAGAAGCTCACCTAGAGAGATGAATCAGGCGGCTGAGTGGCTTCTTCTTAGGAAGGAATGTGGAAAACTGAAAGTAGTTAAAAATTCTGAACTTGGGATTTTACCAAAATTATTGCCCAAACATGACTCACAGAGCAATGGGAGGTCAATGGTGACTTACAAGGTAAGTTGTGACCTCACCAAAATGAAGAGCAAGTACTAAGAAATATTCCTGGGCACTGCAATAAGTCACTTTAAATTGAGATGCCACTTTTTGAGTAAGAGACTAAATTTACCAAGGTTAGACCATCCATCTTCCACACAAATAACTAAGTGGGAATAAAGAGTCTCAGCCTTGCAGCCTATTGACTTTAATGGATTAGTTTTATAATTTACATTTAAGTAGGACTAAGAGTCCTGTAGATATGGGTAGACATGGACACTGACCCCAAACCTTATTTTCTAAATCTGTATTATATTTTCAAAGGCGAGATGGTTAATATTTTTCACTGAACAAAACCAATGCAAAATAAATTTTGAATATAATTACTCTTTATTTTGATGCAAGACTTGTTTGATATCATCACAGTACCCAGAAAACAAAAAAAATAACCTTCAGCCATCTTGCTTTAACTCAACATATGTGAATATATTAGATGGGAACAAGTTAGTTGTTCTGTAACATTTTTAGACTAAAAATTACAGATTTCAGGCACCTACATTCTTATGTCGGCAACAAAATCAATATGACTGATGCTGAACACTAACAAATCTCCACAATAATCTTGATTTCGTGCTGAAAAAATGTACCATGCTTTAGGATCAGCTAATCTCTTACTGGAATCAAGGGTGTAGATTTCTGAACTCTCAGTAGAGATCCTGGAAATCTCTTTAGTGTGGCTTTCTTCAAAGGAACAGTATTTACTTTCATAATGCTACAAAGGAATCAGCAAACTTAAAGAGAGATTCAGGGAATAACATCTGCAAAGAATATCTAAGTCTGGATTTTTTTTTTTTTTAGATATTTTTTTTTTTTCTGGTACATGTTTCTAAGATACTGTTAAATGATATATTAGTTATCCCACAGCCTTAAGGTGTTATTCTTGCTATTCTACTTCTTCCTGAATGAGAAAGATCTTTCTATTGTTTGATGTAGGAACCACTATTTAGGGAAACGCATTTTATCCACACATATCACTAAACTATAGAGATGAACTGTAATAACTCCCACCAAAAGGATGAAAGAAGGAATGGAGGAGACTGAATTAAACTCACCAGAATATTAACAGAAGAGAGAGGGGGAGAGGGAGAGGCAGAGGGAGAGAAGCTTTCAAATAAAAAGTTTCCAAATCAGTTTTAGCAGCTTCCCTGATCTATTTGTCTATAGTTTTGACCAGCTGAATATTCAGGAAGAAAGATTTCTCAGTTGAAGGCATCTCAGTAGATTGTGTTACTAGTGCAATTATGACATTTATTCTAGATTTTATGTTTAAGGAGAAAGCCTATTACTATAATGCTAAGGAGATGTCAGAAATAGGAACTCCTGAAACAACACGCTTGTTCTTCAAAGTGCCTTTCCATATGTATGTATATGGGATCTAGATTGAGACTATTATGCAGGGATTAAAACTTTTGTATCACTGTGCAGATAAGTTTATACTCAAAAGTTAAATAGTGTCAGGACCTTGGCTTTGCCATATGATTGCATTTTCTGTTAAGTTGATAGAATGGACCCTGGAACACTTTTTGTCATGGACCCATAATCATTTCCCTAAACAATACCCAGATATAATATGGGAGTTTGCAGGGGATAGGTTTTTTCTCAAATAAAAGACTTTTTGTGGCTGCAGTTCTGGATGATAGAAGTATGGATGTAGATAGAATATGCCAGTTCATCTGGAGCAGAAAATATGTGTCAACACTACAAGTCTAAGTGTAATGATTGTATTAGTTGCCTCATGTCCTTACATCACCCCATAAATTTTTCTTCTCTTTTGTTCTTAGAACATCATGGCTAAACCAATTTTACTTTTCTAAATGTCGTCTTTGTGACATCTGGAAATATAATCTTGACTTTGAAATTAAATGACATTCTTCATAACTAATAGGTTAGAAACAAGATATCATTTTGTTAGTCATATAAGGTCTTTTCTAGGTCTGCGGACTGACCACACAAAATCTTTTTACCAAAGTTCAAGCCATCAAGCTTTATTGTGCATACAAAGACATCTGAAATATGCTACTGCCAACTGAAACTGTCTAACAATTTTAACAGCAGACATAACAAGGCCTGTTTTTAACATGTTTCAAATCATCTTAAAAAAGTGAAGTTGGAGAAGTAGCAGGTGCATGTAAGATCTGTAACTAACTTTTCTATAGAAATACCCTCTGCAAAGCAAAGGTATTGTGCAATACACATACATGGAGGTGGATGTTATTTTTGGACTTTCATCTTGATTCTTAAAAGGTGCTTGAATAAATGTTTGTATGGAGTATCACCATTCTGTAAATTCTGATGACTTTCAAATGTCTCATCAGCAATTTAAAGTATAACAATACCTATGCAACATCAAGTATGTCCACATTATATTTATTTAGTCCAGATTAGGAACAAATGTCCTAATCATCCTCTTTTACTTTGGTTTGCATTGCAGAACAGTTTGCAATAGAGATTTTGCACTGGGGTACTCAGACTGGATTCATCTTGGATGAAGCTAAACTTGAGAAAGTGTGCCAGTAGCACAGCTAATGCAATCTGGTCCCTGATGACCATTCAGTCTGTAGGGCCAGATGGGAATTAGACCGAGGTTAGCTTTTCTGAAGTGTATATGATGAAGACTTCGAGACCTCAACATCAGCTGTTTCATTCTACAGATCCAGCCTTAGTTTGCTGCACTGATGCAGACATGGCATCTGAGTTCTGATCTTAAGAAACGATGCAGTCATTACTATTTATAAGAAAACCACAAACTGTCAAGATGTCTGTGTTTCCAAGACACTGAAGATATGAAAGGAATTGTTTTGTCAGCTCAGAGTCACTGAAGGTCACCGGAAGACAACTTCTGCATGGGATACTCTTGCCCTGTTTCTGCAGAACTGTCTGGCTGTAGGCTGCAGCATTGTGCCATTATTAATACTGCATCTTAGCACATGCATACTGCCATGCATATCTGCATGTCAATAGAGGTAATTTTAAAAAAAAGTATAATAATGGATCTATTCTATTTCAGTGTTTAAACCACATTTTACAAAGTAGGGCTTTGGAATCTGGTTCTGGTGAGGATTTTTCCTCCCTTGAGTTATTTTTGTTGCTCCAGAATCTAGGCTCTTGATTCATGTCTGTCAGTGATGTGTAGGCTTATCTCAACTAGTCATCATCATCTACAGGATGAACATTTGCACTAATACTCTAGGCTTATTCTTTATTCACTGAAGCCAACAGTCATCTCTGGAAGATGAGTTATCTCACCTGTCTTAGAAAGGGGCAATGTAGCTATTTCTCTCCACTGAGTATGGCAGAAGTCTGAAGTTACCAGACCTCTAGTTTATAGATGGATAAAATGTCAAGATGAGTCTCGTCCCATCTCTTTACTGGCTTAAGTAAAAGTGTACTGAAATAAAGCAGTGAAGATCTAACATGTTGTTAATATTTCTCTTATAAAGAGACAAGAATAACATGAAAACAAAGATTTGTCCTTTTTCCTTTCTCTTACATTTTAAGTGTATGTGATTAGAAAAAAAAAAAAAAAGTATAAGATTCTCTGTAGCTCTTTAGCTGAATTCCTGGAATTCCTCCAGGAATTTATTTCTCAATAAAACGTAACACAAATTACATTGAATACTTCCCATAACTTTCATGATTAATTAGAGTCATAGGTTTACAATTTTCATGAACATAAAGGATCACTAGTTTTGTTAATACTCATGTGTTTAGCCAAGAAATGCTTTCAATTTTCATAAGTTTGTGGTTTTATACCAGTGTTAAAAAAAGATCTGTGGGAATTTCAAGAATTATGTGTATAAAACAATTAGCCCTGTAATACATATTTCATTAAGAAAAATGAAAAAAATCCTTGAATTGAAAATGTGAATATTATATGTAGAAGATAATCTTACTAATCACTGTGGAAAAAAAGAAGGTAAAGCTTACAAAATAAAGGAGAGCACAATTATATTTTATTGGTTTATGACTAAAACAGTTCCTTTCTTTGATCACTGGAGAGCACTCTTCCCCTATGTAACAATTTGTTTTAAGAGCACAGCTAGGCATTCTGCTGCAGAAGTGGTCTGATGTAGCAAATTATATAACATATATTATGAATTCAGAGTTATGGAAGGAAAAATGTTAGTTGTCGTCATCATCCCCCCCTCCCAAAAAAAAGAAAAAGTAATGTTTTATGAGATTCCATTCTTCTATCCTCCAATTTATACTGACAATATCACATTATTTATTACTTCTACTGTAAGAATGCCTATAAATTCATCAGATCCAGAGATCTGTTTTAGGTATAGAACTGAAAGATTGGTGCTGGGTTGTTTTTATTTCTGTTTATTGTAAAAGTAACATGAACTGTGTGAAATCTGGAGTCAACACATATAAGCAGTCAGCCCTGGGCAGATGATAATAAAATCATCTGTCTCATTTGTTGCTTGAATTGGAAGGACCAACATCATATCTGTCCAGATCTTGAACTGTTTCAATTAAGTATAAAATTAGAAAAGGATGCAAAAATAGTTACCATCCAGTAGTTCAGATCTATAAGTATCTTCTTGTTAACACAGAGACTTATTCAGTAGTTCTGAGTCCTCTCTGTCTGGTTTGAGTATCTGGGTATAAACAAAGACTTGATAAACCCTGGATAATTTTTAATGTCTCAGGTTTCAAACTCCAAACACAGGTTAATAATAATCTCTTCCAGCTTCTCTTTGGTGCTTCTGCCTTTGAGATTTAGTGCTCTCTGCCACCACAGGTTCTTATTGTATGGTTGAATATGGTTTAGTAGAGTGGAACCTTAGGTCAGAGTTCTCTGCCCCGTGGTAGCATTCAGTTTCTATGTTAAATCATGGGACAATTAATTGGAATGCAACTAAATGTACATATTTTTTATATTATATTTATTTAAGAAATGATCTTTGTTTTATCAAAGCAAATCAATGAGAGAAAATAATACCTTGCTATCACCCTTTTTTCTGGAGTAATGAATGCTTTGTTTAGTTGTTAGGCAATCATGTATATAAAGAGGGAGCTGTCAATCCTGCATCTTATTCTGCTATATATAGAACATATTAATTATGAACACCGAGGGAGGGCTTTCAGGGGCCTGATCCAAGGAGAGCAGTGAGGTCTGCTGGATATCATAATCCACAATGGGGGCTGGAGCTCTATGCACCAAGGAGGATCTGAGTCTGTAGGTCATCTACCAAATCTCATCTGCAACTCTATGACCATGTCAAACATCTTGTTCACTGGTCATGTATAATTCATTGTATTAATTGAATTGTGCACAGGAAAGACCTGATTTGTTGAGATAGCCTTTCCATTTTACAGCAGTAAAGCTCCATTGATTTCCAGTCAGAGAAGAAGATGTCACGAACAGAATGTTTAATATTTAAATCAACTGAGCACAGCACTGACCTCTAGCAGCTTCCCGTCCTGCATAAGGACCTCTGCTAATAAGCAGCAGACACCTACACGTCGGGAACCCATCCTGCAGAGGATCACTGATCACATTAATTCAAAATCAATTACGGGGCCATATGCAAAAGGAGATTATGACTAGCAACATGCAGGATATGAAGCTGACAGGAAGTTTTCTTCAAAGTGTGGAAGCAGGAATTAGTGCTGTGTTTATTAGCACTACCTTTATTTGATTGCTCTGGGCTTTGGCTCAGTGAGTACTTTGAGCAATGGAGCGAGCTATGGCTTTTAAATAATTATCTGAGAACATCTTTTACTTGCATATTTGAACAGCAAAGAGAATGCAGATGTAGTCAGAACCTGTTTTAGCTCATTACCATTACAGTATGCCATGATTTTCTCTTTACCTGACTTTGTAATGAGATTCAGGGTAGCTATCACAGATCTGAGGTGATTGTGTATGCAGTGGCACAGATGGGGAAATGGGAAGAGAGGAATAAAATGTAGAGACTTAAGATATTAGTGTGATCCAGTGAGTCTAAAACCTGTCCCAGGACAGAGCTCCCATGTGACTGACACCAAAACTGTACCATTGAGCTTAGGTAAATGTTAGAAAACAGATGATTTAGAAGCTTTGGAGCAGCCCATGTTTACATGGGAAAGGAACAAAAATTCGATATCATCTGAATCCTCAGTGGAGCATGCTCCAAGTTCAATGAGTTAGGTCATGTCAAATGGATGCTGGCTTCTATCTTCAGGACTCTTCATATCCAGAAGGATACCCAGGAAGTTACAGTGTGAAGCCCTGGGATGGTGTCTGATTTTTATTGACCAGTCATTATCTTGAACTCAGATGAACAGACCACCTGGGTTTCAGCTTGTGGCTTACCAAACCGACTTCAAATGCTATCATGTAACAAATGTCATCAGATGTCATGAATGGTGACATGGATGACAACAAATATCATCATCCTTGATTTGTTGCTGGTTGCTGATTGAAACATAAACCTAGTTCTGATGTGCTCAGAAATGTGATTTTCATGATTTATGATGCTAGTCTTCTCTATGCTGGTATCTTTCTAAAGGACCACAATAAATCTCAAAGTTCCTTCTCCAGACTTTGACTCATCATGCTGTCTGGCAATGTCAATTCTGACTACCAACAACCCCCCGCCCTCAATTTTCTTGCCGGTTTCCTAATCTGTTCTTTCCAATTCCAAAGTCCTCCATACTGGGATACTATTTAAATAACTCAAGCAATTTGCTGAAGATTTGAAGCATCTAAATTCTCTGTCCTGTCTTTTCATCCAAGTACCTCGTGGAAAATGTCCCTCTCTTTATTATTCTATTTGTAATAAAAAGAAAAATGTCTTTTGTCTTCTTTTTCACCAAAAAGCTTCTTTACTCTTTAATGATTCCCCTCTTGTTCTTTATTATGATAGTCCAGTGTACAAACAAAGCATTAGGCTGAAAAATAAGAATTTTTTGTTAGATACGAGATAGTAGTCTCATCTCATTTCTTTCCTACCTAAACTTATCCCTTATTATCCAGTGAGAATAAAAGAGTACTTTTTGGGTCATCTTTTTAATGAAAAAGGCAAAATTAAATTTAACTTCCACATTTAAAAATAGATGAAATCTTTATGGATTGGACTCTGATTTTATTAAATTATTGATATGCTGATGGCACATATTCAGGTCCTATAGGAAACAAGAAACTATAGCTGCAAAAGGGAGAATAATAATAGATAAATGTTGATAAAGCTTTTATTTAAAATGAAAATTTCATTTATTTATTACCCAGGAGAAAAAAAATTCAATGTAAGTTTTGTTGCCCTACTGATCAATCAAAAATATTATTTTTCTTTTTAAACTTAAAATATCAGGAATAACCATTTTTCCCTTATTAGAAATCTCTCTGGTGGTATAAAATAATCATAAAGTGAAAATTTTATTTTCAACCTCTAATTAAAATGACAAGAGAGACAATTAATATACACAATCTGTTTACCAAGCAGATTGAACATGTAAATTAAACAAAATAAATAGAAATAAAAAAAAAAAAAGTGTTACAATGAAATTTTATGTTGAATGACTGCTTGCAGTTGCCCTAGTAATCTGATTTTTTTTTTTTTTTGTGTATAGTCTAAATCATACTACATATCAGGGGAAAAAAATACGTGGGCAAAACCTGTATATGTAGCAGAAAAACAAAATTTAAAAAAATAATTTCTTATTAAATTCTCTGAAAAAAAACTACCTAGCATTTACCATGATGTAACCCAAAACTGTATTTGAATGGGTTTTCATACATCATTAAGATGGACATATACACATCAAAGCTTTTATTTTTCTATTTCAGTCCTCATTGAAGACATGTTTTTGTTCAAATTGTTTCACTAGAAAGGTTGTTGTTATATTGTATTTTTCCTCCCCCTTGTGGTTTTTTTCATCAATTTTTTTAATTCCTGGCAAAAACACTGAAACATACCTTTAAAGGGTCTATTTTTGATGAAAAACAGACCTTGGCGAAAGAGCTAGTTCAGCAAAAGCTTTCAATCTGAAATGTTTTCTATTGGGAAAAATTGCATTGTGCCCTCAAATGATCTAAATATAGGAGTTTTCAAATGTTTGGTAAATGGACACGTATTATCAGACAGACAGTCCTTTGAATCACCTAGCCTTTTGCTCAAGGTGCCCATGTCACCTGCTAACCCATTCAGGAGGGCCAGTATGTTCTTTTCCATTTACTGCTATGTAATAGCATGGTGTCAATTACAGAAATAGCTGACATGGGAAATTACTATCAGGGAACCACAGACATATTGCTTTTATACAGAAAAAGAGAAAACTGCGCTTTTTTTTTTTTTTTTTTTTTTTTTTTTTTCCCCTACATTTTATCTTACTTTCTGACACGTCTGTTTCTCTCCTGGAAACAAGGATATGCTATTTTACCATATCTGCACACCTAATAATTTCACTGAGAAACACTAATGAGGCTGGGGATCTCTGACCCAGTAGGTCGTCACTGTCTGTAAACTAACTGATCATGCTTAAATATACTAGGGATTAATAGAAAACCAACCAAGGACAGCAGGTGCCTTTCAATATACGTTGGATCAGACACAGAAAATTCAGAGATTCATGGTCCGTTTTGAAATGGAGAGGCTGATTAGGAGAAGAATCCCCTGACAGTCACATTGCTATTTTAATGAGCAATCTGTAAGCACAGCAGTGTTAAAAATGACCTTCCAGTGATTTTCACAAGTTCAGAGCATTCAGCCACTTTGGGGTACTGTTAGAATTAGGTATTTCCCTTCTATGATTCCTCATTTAGTCTTTTAGTTTCTTACATCTCTGAGGTTTACCACTACTATACTTCTGTACTTTTGTACTTCTGTGGTATAAGTGGATGATTTAAAATGGCTTTAAGCCTAAATGGGAATTTATTAAGTGCCACTGCCTTCGCCAGTACAGACCATATAAGGGGAAAATAGAACCAGACTGAAAACTAGTTTAAAAAAATCATTTAGTATCTAGTTGCCAATGGACCACAACTAACTACTAATTGGTCCCTTTAGATGCTTTTCCAGCTTATTTTTCACTTCAGCTCTTATTTTTTTATTTTTTTTTTTCCCTAAATCTAACAATCTAAAAATCTTGTGATAAAGCTCTTGCTAATTTACATAGCAGAGGTTGCTATAGCAACCTGGCAGAACATTTCCAGAGGCAACATACTAGAGGTAACCTTTATCTTTATGTGAGAAATATGCTTTAAAGATTTGTGATAGTCCTGTATAACTCTGTTTTTTCCTCAAGACATTTAATCATGCAGTGAAGTCAAAATATTTCAACTTTGATATCACAGTCCTCAGCTCAGTGAGCACTGTTGTCGTAAACACATATTATGACCTCATTGCATATCAAAGCATGTAGAACTGGAGAACCTCAGAGTTCAAAGCTGTGAGATGTGCTGCTGTGCTGGACAGGTACAGCTGAGGCTTTTGAACACTCTCAAAATGGTTTCCCAAGCACAGTTTGTGGCACCTGGGTTCATTGAGAACTCACTGTCTCTTACATACTAGCAGTGCTGAATGCCAGTCTGTGACCACACGGCCAGCTGCCTCCTGGTTTCAGACTCCTCACACTCAGCAACACAGAACTTGCACAGACCAAAGGGTTTGAACAAAATGTGGCCAAAATCCAGGTATGATGATATCATCAGTAGATCTGTCATCCACCTCTGATAAGAAAATGGATCCTTAGTGGATCCTTTAATACGTCTAATAAAAGATTGAGCATAATTTGCTTTAGTACTGCATTTTTTGAACTACAACTGCAATATTATATTCCCATAAATGCAGGTCTGTGTGAAAGAGATAACGATATTAGTAATTCAGAAAAGGAAGAGTTTGTACCTTTCTATTGCTGTGAAACTCTTCCTGTGACCTTCAGAGTTGAGATGTGTGTTCCACTACCTTACACATACCAGGGAGCCTTTTGAATCACCAGCACTGGAGAGGGGCCCTGCATCTCCCACCCTGTGTGGGCTGGCCCACCCGTGTCAAATGTGGACACGCTCTGTCACTTTGACTGTAGTGGAGGAGCTACTGAGGAGCTGTGGTATGTCTTAAGGTGTCCATGGACCTTGGTTTATACATCTGACAGATGCTTAGCTGGTTATTACTCCAGTATTCAATCACACGACTCAAGCTGGAGTGTCATGGGCAACACAAAATAAACAACAGCCTGCAGTGTATCTGGGTACTGGGGTTTATTCAAGAACCATCAAAATTAGAGCTTTTGTCCTACTTTATCTCTCACATTCACTTGCTCCCTCCCATCATTACGTTCAGTAGGTCTTGGCTTTCCTTCCCAGGAGGGAGGTCGCTGCTAGCTTAGGAACACCAGGGTCAAAGTTGTGTTTGTTCATGCTGTGCGCGCTCGCAGTTACCAGCACTGGGTGTTACTGGCCAAGGTCCTGGGACACCCCCCTGCATATGTCTCATTCTATCTCCCCAACTTCCACAATCTTTCCTCCAGACAGCATCTTTGCCACCTTTGGGCACCTTTCTTTTTTCCAAGACTATGACTTTTTTTTTTTTTTTTTTTTTTTTTTTTTTTTTTTTTTTTTTTTTTTCTTTTCAGGGACCCTCCTTGCAGCCCCAAGCTCCCGTTTTTCCCAGTCTAAGTAGCTTGTGTGCAGAAGCTCAGTGCCTGATCAGCCTTTTAGCAGGTGCTTCTGTCTCATCTCTATTAATGGGAGGATTCAAGATGTGCCACTTTAGTTCAGGCATTATCAAAATGTAAAACTAGGCAATACCCATTGTATCTAGCAGGTATCAGGCTTCTGCTTCGGAGTGCAAAAGTTCACATTCAAACATTGTTTTGCAGACAGATGTACACCCAATTATCTGCTGCCTGTTAGCATTCACAATTTAAGCTATTTTTTGCCTATGACAGCCAGGTAAAATCTAAATACAATACTCAATTTGCAGCATCCAAAGCAGTTAAAAATTCTGCTGACTTCCTCTCTTCTGACAAAGAATTATGGTTTTGTGCTTGCTGTATATTTCAAGATACATCTAAAGCACGAAGAGAGATTTTTCACCAAGGAGCTCACCTGTATAAAAGAACTTCCATCAGAGCTCTGCAATCACACCATCAGACAGATTTAGAGTCCGAATCACCCTTTCTCCTCAGAAGCCATTTATTCCCTCCTGAGCTGAAAAGCTGTCAGAACTCTTTCCTTTAGACCAAGAATCTTATACCAACGTAACTGACTAGTGAACAATTCATTTCCTTGAAAGGTAGAATCTGCTTTGCCATGTGCCTTGGTTTCTGTTTGTCTTGGATCATTCTGCAATATGTGTTTCAGTGGACCTTGCACTGTATTTCTAGCTGAATGTTAAAAGCACACCTGAAATAACCACCTGAATATGCTAACTGTATGTAGCTCATTATTATTTCATGACTGACATGGGCTCTTGGATGTGGGAATGATTTGGGATGACTGATCTCTAGCATTTCCTTCCTGAGTTTATGGTAGCAATTAGAGAAACCCATGAAACAGGAAAATAATCTAATCCTAAAAATAGGGAGATTGTTAGGAATCAGACTGAGACCCCAAGATAAATCCAGTTTTAATGATGTGAATTTAAACTAAGGCAATGTAAAAAGCTACATAAGAAGGAGTGCTTGTTCAAATTTCTTAGCACTACATTAAATTTAGCATCAGTAGGACAGTATTTACAATGGAGATAATCTGCTAACAGGTCTGTTCTTGCCTCCCCGCCCTGTGCACTGTCACACTGCTGCTGCAGCTCACTGCAGAGAGGACACACAGCAGCAGTGCAGTGGATGGAGCTAGTCAAACTAACACAGAAAATTTCTAGCCCAAATTACTTTATTCAAGGAGAAATTGTGGTAAAGCCATCAGCTTTTCAGCTGGTATTTTCTAGTCTTGAATGTTGCTCAGAAGTGACATGTGACTTTGATTGGCATGGGAGAGAGGGGACATTGCTGAGGCAGGATGGTGAATTCAGCGCTGGATTGATGCATGAAGTACTGGCCAGCACAAGCAAAGGATTTTGAGAAATCCACAGCATTCTAATCGCTCTTTACTGCTTCACAGGTCACCAAGAGTTTGGTCTGCTGTATGCCACAGTACCACATCCCTCAGGTCTGTAGTGAATTCAGTGACTTGTCCGTGAACAATGTGTAACTTGTTTCTGGGTGCATCTTACTCCAAAGGTAACAGATCAAAAATATACAATTTTCTATGGCAGACATCTCAGCTGATGGTCAGCCTCACTGTTAAAGACATGGGCCCAGATTTATCTGACTCATATTAGGCGACTTAATTGATGTACCAAAGCTGGGAGCTCAGTAGTTCAGGGAAAGACAGAGACCCTCAGTGAGTAGCTCAACTTCTCAAATATCTGCATCACCCTCTGGAGGTACCTGCGTCTTGGCACTGCCTATATAAGGACTCAGAGACAAACTTTACATTTTGGCAACTCCGACAAAAGGCCTAAAGCTACAAAGGATAAATCTGTGACTTAAGTTTTGTCAGAACAGCATCCAAAAAGTCCATGATCTGATAGTTTTTAATTTAGATGCTAACACCTCTCTGGATTCACTCATTCCAGGATGTACTTGCCAATTTTGTAGGTATTCCTTACTTCTAGGTATGTGAATTTGCATTTAAAAAACATCTGGTTTGAAAGTGATCTGGCTCTTTGTATTTTCCAGAAGATAGCCTTTGTTTGAGTCATGTAGCTGCAATCTTCCAATTTAAAGACATTTTTTTCTTTGTACAGTATTTCAACTGCATCTTGAATTCAACAAAAGCATATTGAAAATTATTGCACAAGGAAAAACTTAATTAAAAACTGAAGATCAGGGCTATATAATTCAAGCAAAGGTTGTAGCTAATTTAACAGCTGTAAATTCCTAGGGGTTGTTATTTATATAAAGCACTTACAACTTTTACTGCACCTTTGGTGTGGCATTTAACTAATTAATTTGGCATTTCCATAGCACATGTTTTGATTCTTTCTGAGTGGTAAATGCTTCATATTTCATCTGAAAACAGATAAAAGATTTGTGGTTTTCCAAATGGAGCCATTCCAAAATTCACAAAAGTGATCCTTTGTTTTCAGACATGAATAGAGAGGTTTACTGGGTGTTGAAATAAGCACATGACATGTTAAAGTCAGAGTCTGTAATATTGGCAAGTTCTGAACACTTGAGGGCATCCATAAAAATTTAACATTGTGTGTCAGTGCTTTGTATATCCCTGCCATACCTACTCCAGATGTGAGTGCTTTCTGCCGCTGAATGAAGAGATGTCTCACAGAAAAACCTGTACATCAACACTGAAGTAGGAGAATTTTCACATTTTTATAGCTCTCTTCAGGATATAGCAAACATGAAGATTAATAAACAAGAATCCAGCATGTTCCACAGAAGCAAGAAGAACTGGATCTAAAAGTGGAGATGCACAGAGTGCAATTTTTTAAAATGTTACACGGGGGGCGGGGGAACTACCCATTCTACCCCTTCCATTGTTTTAATACTGAATGATATACAGTTGTGAAGATCAATGTGAAAAGTGCATATTAAAAAAGTTTTATTTCTGATTAACTCATGGTTTTCTGTGCATGGAATGAAGAAAAGAAAGAATGCATTACCATTTCTCATGACAAAAAAATTAATAATCTTTTAACATAAATTGAACTTTCACTGTCATCAGCACACAATTTTTACTGATTTGCCTTAAGCCACATATTTTTAATCATTGTTATATAATTTTTTTAAAAAAACACTGCATAAGGTGTTAACAGTCTAAATTATTTTCATCTATGCAATTTAGGTTTATTTATTTTGCTGTCAATTTTCAATTGTTATGTTAAATCTGTAACACTAAGTCTGACACATAAAACTTTGTCAATGAATATTTAAATGTGATCTCTATAGACATTGTTCAGAAAAGTCAAACATGCTGCTTTTTGTTTTTAAACTGATTTTCATGTATTACATTTCTATGAGTAGGAAATGAACAATTTCTTCTAATAAAGCCGGAACTAAATGTACTTCAAATTGTGAGTAGGAATCAGAAATCTGAACTTGTTCTGGGCAAAGAGATATTTGACCACTGCCTAACAAAATATATCATAATTCTTCCTTTCTCACATAGAAATTAAATGAAGAGTGTTTCCTTTTTTAATTTTTAAATGAGCTTTTTTTGTTGCCACTGAGAAAAATGAGTGAGGACACAACTTCCAGAAGAGGTAGTGTCACCACACCTGTATCACTTCGCAGCCAGGCAGCAGCATCCAGCTCTGATTTGAATCTCCATATAACTTCTAGATATAATAATCTTTGAGATGGATGTTTCCTCGACTTTGTGCATTCCTGTGTAAAGGAATCTAATGCTGTCAAAGGTTCCCTAAAATCACCTGCTTGGTCTACAGGTGCTTCTGTAGAAGAAGGCATATTACCTATAGGTGTTTTGCTTACCTGATGCAAGTATTTTGGAGACTTTAGGGCATCTCAGATAACTCTAGAATGCTGACATCCAGACAAGCTAATCACATGTAGTATGCCTCATCCGATTTTTCAAGTGGTAATATTGATAGTATGGGTTGATTGCAATGTTGCAAACCAGAAAGAGTGCTTAACTTTCTGAGACTGAAAAGAAGAAAAAAAAAAATCAAAAATGTATTTTTGCAGGAGGCTGTTTGCTTTTACTCTATTTATCTTTGAACTAAGCTGTGGAATTTTGATCCTATGAAAATTTATGAAACAGAATTTTATAGCAAAAAGCCCCAACAATTACAACCA
The DNA here is from genome assembly GCF_003259725.1 of Athene cunicularia. Lineage (NCBI taxonomy): Eukaryota > Metazoa > Chordata > Aves > Strigiformes > Strigidae > Athene > Athene cunicularia. The sequence goes on from NW_020799095.1 coordinate 135,214,498, forward strand.
AATAAAAAGATCATTAGAAACATAAACAATGTGATCAAATGCAGAAGTAAATGCATTCCCCAAACCCAATGTGTCTTAGGAATTGAGATTTTTATATGAACAATAGATCAATCCACCATTTGAAGATAACTCTTTCAGTTAGGCATAATACTGGATGATGAGGCTGACCACTTCATCAGTTTTTTAGCCTCTGTGCATAATGAAAGAAAAACATGCACATTATTATATGAAAAGAGTAGTTATGTAATGCATCTCAATGCTTATGTTTTAATTTTAACAACATACAATGAAAAGTTAGGAAAACAGAACAGTAAGAAACACACCATTTCTCTTGCTCCCCAGAAGGCACATTTCAAATTCACCAGACAGCCCTGTAATACAGTGGAGCAAGGTGCCAAGTGGGGTGGGTACTCTGTGGATGATTGGCAATAACTACCTTTCTCCTGGGCCTGAGGATCTAGATAATCCTCGTGGTCTTCTGCTCCTAAAACACCAATAGTGTTGGATCCTCTGGGCTGTCTAAACACCTGCCTGCATTCCCCCTTCTCCTCTCTTTCTTCCTGGTTTTGCCTTGCTTCTTCCTGACTTCTCCCTGCTGCTGCACATCTAGTTAGTCTGGGGCAAGACTGAATCACCTACAGCACTGCCATGCTCGTCTTTATTTGTGCTCTGGGAATGAACCACTTACTCTTACCAAGCAGCCTTCTGAAGCTCCAGGATTTATCCCATACTAGGCTATTAGTATTAAGTAAAATGCACATGTACAATATTCCACTTGAGCATTTTAAGATGTTTCATCACTATCTCTTGGATATCTGGCTTTTATTCAAAGACAAGATTAATAGTCTACAAGTGATTGCTTTGCTGTGAAAAGGTACAGAAGGAAAGAAAAAAACCCAAAATCTAATCTAAAATACCAACTTGCTTATTAACATAACACTATAACCCAGTAAAATATCTGATTTTCAATGTCAACTAATATGAATAGATACAGTGTCTACTATTAATGCTTTAATTAATAATGTGTTATGCCATACTGCAACCCATGCTTTTTTGTATTCTAGATCCACTTTTATGATTTGGAAATTCAGATAAAACCTGAGAATTTATACTTATAGAGGGTGTCCTTTTCCAGGTCTCCCTTTTCTTTTTAAGGTCCTAGAATTTGAGAGATGTTATCTTTCTGCCCCAGCCCCAGTTAAAACTATTTAATGAATGTTTGAGAGGAGCCATATATTTTACAGTACATTTGCAAATCTAGAAAAAATATCACTTATGATAATGCTCCATACAGGCACACAGTGACCTTTTCCACTTCCTTTTCCACCTCCTAACCTATTTACTTTTCTCTGAAACCTGTGCATGCTTTCCACCTGCTCTGCCAAGTACCCCATGTGCTTTCTAAGATTTCATGCTGTTCCTGAGAAAGTTTAACTGAATTGGATAAAATGCATACCTTATCCATCTCTCTCCATAAGTTTAGCATTTTCTATTCTGTTAATGAGTAACTGGGGCGGCAAAAGTGGAAGCTTAAGACTTTGTGGGGAGTAATGAATACTGAAAGGTAAACGCCATAGAGGATCCTTGCTCAGCTACTGAATGTAGCAGTTTGGGTGTATTCCACAAAGGCATTAAATGGTATTTACAGTCAAAAAACATTAGTGAGATTTTCAGTCATGTTAATACTTGGCTGATCCCTCTCTGATTAACTATAAATGAGGAAGATTAGTTCCATTAATGTTGAAATGGATAACAGCTATGGGAGCTTATATAGCTCAGTGGGCTCCAAACCTGAAAAGAAAAAACTCAGGGAAAGAAGAAACAGTAACAAAGTACCTTTTGTTGCCAACGGCACAAATCCTAGTCTGCAGTGTGAAATCATAGCACCTTGCCTATGGGCAAGGGCAATGCACAATTCTCCATAAGGAATATGGTCTGAAGAACAGAGAATTACAGAGAAATTTAGATGAGTGGGCTGAGGGAAATGGATGATGTATTCTCTCCAGGCTTACGGCATCCCTCTTCTTTCACAGGTATACTGCTTAGAAGGTAAGCCTGGTGAAACCTGGCTCCCCACATTTTGATGCTCCCTTTCAGGGAAAGTGCTCCCAGCCACAGCCAGTTATCTTTCACTAATGTTTAAATGTGAGTAAGATGCTGGTTAAGTAAGAGAAAGAAAAAGTATGTATTTATATTCTAGCAAATGATGGTTTCCTGTATTTTGACCAATTTCGTTCTTGTCTTTAAAGCTGAGGGTTTTAGAGGGGCTTTCTTCCTTTCTCCCTGAGATGTCTTCCCCTTGTGACCTTCCTGAGAAGAGCTTCAGAGCCCCACAGAGAACTGAAGTATCTGGGATGATGCCTGGTACAAAAACTGGTCCTCTGGGGTGGCAGAAGCTGTATTTTTGGCATGTCTGAAGAACAGCAAGTGTGAGAGGATAAATGGAGCTAGGAAAACTATGAAGGTTATGGAAATACGGAGCAGATGAGTGGTGGGATCATGTAATGTATATTATTGTAACTGATGAAAGAATAAGGTAAGAATATAAGTAGAGCTTGAGGAAAGGTTGAAGAGAGCAGAGACATTAGACATGCAAGAAGGAGCATCAAGTGAGACTCCCAGGCTCTATCGGCTCTCATCACTTCTACAAGCTCAATCACATTAACTAAGGAAATGCAAATATCAAATAAAGGTACAGAATACCACAATCATTGCAGAAAAAGAGAACATAACTGAAATGAGAGAAAATGCAAATTAATGAGAGAAAATGCAAATTATTTGAGATTTTGAAGGAGGAAACCACTGTGAACAGAAAGAAGTTGTGGAGCAGAAGAGTGTAAATGAAAACGAGAATGTTTTAAATATTTATGTGGTCTTGTGAGTCATGACCTTGATTTCATTACACCTAGATAACTGACTTTTAAAACCTATATTATATACATTTTTACCAGAGAATACTTGCACATTCTGCAATTAGCGTCCAAATGCTGTTCATTATAATCTAAAGCAGAAAAAGCATATAGCAAATTCAAAGTAGTGCTGGGTGTCAAGGGTGAGTAACCTGAGGATGCCCCCTTTCAAATGCCAGCTGCTATGAATTTGCTATGTCCTGTTTCTGCCAAGCAGTGTGAAGGAGGGTGCAAAGGAGAAGACAGGTATTTGTGTTTTTGTTGTTCCAGAAAGATTAAGGATTTGCACTTCATATGGCAAGTCTTTTAACAAGTGTGATTACATTCCCAGCCCAGTTTATTTAAAGAGAGAATTGCATTCACGTTTGTCATATTTGCACGCTAATAGCTTGCGATATTTTCGGACTTTATGCAGTATAGTTTTAAAATTACTCTACTTGTGACTAAAGGTAGTTTCTATGGTTACAAACATGGTTTCAATTCTTGCCTTTAAAAAGATAATGATTTTTCATACTGAAACCAAAAGAAGGCAAAAGGAATTTAGCAGGAATAACAACTTCATGTCACTTTTTCTTGGTTTTGTATAGTTCACTTAATTTTTATACCTTATAGGATTGGTCAAAAAAGTTTGTGTTGGAAGAGTTTTCTCATCGTAAAAATGCAGATGGATTGAAATTTTGTAGCATATTGTAATTTTTGTAGAGTTTTGCTTTTCTGAAGGTGAAGATGGATTTAGGGATATTTATTTATTTAATTAATTATTCCCACTCTGATAACTTTAAAATATAAAAAGCCACTATACTGTGAGCATGGGTATGGATAAGAGGCAATTATACTGTGGCTCATTAAACAAAACGAATGCTGTGCCTCAGGTGTCAGTTGGGATGACAATATTGACTATAAGGTAATGGTAGGAGATCATGGTGGAATACTACTGGAGGTGCTAACTGCTCCCCCCTTTCTCTCTATGGTTTGTTGTCTTCAGATAGGGAGGAATTAAGAGTCAAATTGATTCCCAATTTATACCCCCATAAAAGTTGTTCTGCATGTCTTTTCTCACCTGCCACCTTCTTGAATTTCAGCAGCAGTAACAAAGTCTTGAGCCAATGGTGCTGCAAGTAATGCAGAGAATATTTCAGGTATGATTATAAATAAAATATTTTGAAAGAATGGCTATCCATACCATGCACTTAATAACCTCTTTGATGAGAGGGAAATCAGAAAGTTGATGCAAAGTACCAAAGGACTGTTTCTGATGCACATGGGCAACTTGAGCTACAAGAGAGAGTATACTCACACTACTGGAGCTGTTGTGAGGAAAAAAAAAATAAAAATCACTCTTCCCAACTTCTGTAGCCTCACACATTTCCTTCAGTGTTAAAATTGTGAAAATCAGAGTTCTGTGCTCTGATATGAGCTACAGGCACTTTAAGGTTGTTGCAGAATGAAGCTTTAGTTCTTATAGTCAACATTTGCTGCTTTTGGCAGGCACAGACTACATTTTTGATCACTTGGCTTTGTTAGTTGATATTGCTGGCGGCTTTGAGCACAGATACACAGTCAATATTCACTTTAATAAGTAAATTTCCTAGCAACAAGAAAATCACATTATAACCTTACCTGAACTGACCTCTGCTCTCAAAAGCCCTTTTGGCAATAGTTGTATATCCACAAATTCTTTGACCTTTCAGTAATACACAAAAATATGGATCACCTGTAAATACCACTCAAATGAGCTGAGATTTAACTATTCCAAAACTTATACTTGGAGACTAATGGCTTGGATCTGTTGTATAAAACAATAAAAATAATTATGTTCATCTATAAAATGTACAATGCAGTGTAAGTAGTGGGAAACAATATTTTTAGCTGACACAAAGACTGTTGACCTTGAGTCATTTCATTGAGACTGTGAGCTGAGCACCTGTGAATTTTATCTTGTCTTCACAAGAAAGAATATACGAGGTCACAGTATTATGGTCTATGTAGTGTAACTGTTGAATATGTTGCATTTTGTGTACCCTCAGTGATGTTATCCAGTTTTTTTCAGACACTACTATGTAAAAAAAAAAAAAAGCCATCATGTTGACAACAGTTTTAAATTATTGGAGAAGTGCGGTAGAAGGGAAAAAAAAAAAAAAAAAAAAAAAAAAAAAAGAGTGAGGTTTTCCTCTTACTCTATTCTGTTTAACACAGCATAATATTATAGTTTCTAATCCTTGAAAGTTGTATGTTCTTCTAGTATAATATTGAGTTATCAGCTGTCATAAGGAAGCGTAGAATCTGACATGGTAAGACAAATGTTTCTAACATTAATTATTGCTAAAATATATTGTAATGTAAAACTAAGTATAGTATGTAAAAATACATGCATCTTATGTTTATTTTAGTATAAAAAATATGTTTACTACTGAAAATATAGAAATGTAAGCCCAAACACCTTGCTAACCATTTTTTTTTCCCCTCTTCGTGTTGCTTTCTGTCTTGCTAAATATTTTTTTCACTGAGAATGAAGTAGGTCAATGTCAGTGTAGCTTCTGGAACGTGCAGCTGAAGGTTGGTGCTTTTGTGAAGAATAAAGGGGTTTGAAGATAAGACAGTAATAAATAAGACAGTTGGGGCCTATTCTTTAAAATAACAGGAACAAGGTCAGGACAAATTAAAACAAACCAGCTCAAGATACAACGCAGCTGCACAACCCCTCCTAAATAGACCTTTGTGAGCATGTGTGAGCACTGAGGCCAACCAGTAGATACAGTGAGGAAGACCACCAATGACCAACAGGGGCATCTTGAGACCACCACCCAGCAAGAAAGTGCGTGCGTAATTAAGATGCAGATAGTGTAATTAGTTCCAGAAAATCTAATGCATGTGTAACTCATTTCTTGGAAAAAAACATGAATATGTGTAATCTCACTGTATATTAGCTGCGACTTACAGATATGGGGGCGCGCTCACCTTTGCGGAACTATTCATGTGTGCTGCCAGCACTGCAATAAAGAATGCCTGCTTTCTAGAACTCCAAAATGAGTCTTAGAGGTTCTCTTTCGGCTCTTATGGTAAGAGAATAAGTGCTTATAGTATAATCACTTTCAGCTAGATTTTAACCTTGTGGTCTTCACCTGATTTGTTATACTGCCTGTGCTAATTGACCTTACTTCTGTAAAGCTCAGCTGATATATGTCTCTTACAGCAATTTTATTTATCAGCTCAATATAAATTTTATAATAATGGGGGTCAGAGAGTTGTGAATCTGTGAATGGATATGGATTGAAATCTGTGACGTCTCAGGCAGTGTCAGGATAGCAGATGAGAGTATTATACTATGTTTGGCCTATCCACATTTCACTAACTTTTCTAAATGTTTACAATCTTTGTCCAATACCCAGGAAATCAAGCAAATAAAAGTATATACTAACGAGAACACTCCCCCCACAACTCCTCCTTTGCTCAAACACTCATGTTTAGAGGTAATAAACATCAAAACATGACAAAGGCAAGGATGGAATATATCATTTAGATGAGATGTTGGGGGATGTGGTGTACTTTGTAGAGTAGGGCTGGTGGTTGGACTTGATGATCTCAAGGGTCTTTTCCAACCTGAATGATTCTATGATTCTATAATTCTATGTGATCGTGTTATTCTCTCATGCTATTTATCATTAGGATCATATTTGAAATATTTCCTGTAGTTATAGAGATACATATAATGAGTGCTAATGATTTGTCAATGGTAAGACCTGGTAAGCGCTGACCTGTGTTATAATGGAGATTGAACAAGGTGACCTGACGGACCTTTTGGACCTTGAAGGTGTAAATATCTACAAGAGATAAAGTGTGCCTAATTCACAGTAATTTAAGCATGCAAATGCATATGTAATGCTGTATGACTGCAAAGCACCTGCAAAATTTACCAGGATGCATGTTTTACACATACTGGCTGCATGAAAACATCTTTGCAATTCTTGCCACAGCATCACAGGACTTAGGAATAGACTTAAAATCCAGGTATTCTGGTCTGTGTCTCAGGTCTGCTACATTCCCTGTGACTTTGGACAAGTTACTTGAACTGTCATTCATCACAACTTTCCATCTGTGGAAGGAGATGAAACCAGTTTGGTTTTGTTTGTTTGTTTGTTTGTTTTGTTTTTCCTATAGAGATGAAGCAAAAATAACCCATGATAACTTACTCAGCATAGATGATGGTTTCAGGAAAAGCCATCATTTACCATATCAGTAAAGACAAAAACCTCAAAGTGATACGGAAGTTTGAATTGTTTTACTTTTTTTGCTTTGAAAGCATTGCCAGGAGCAGTGACTAATGACTACAAGGAAAGGAGTTTCTAATCCATCATTATTATTTCACATAACAAATTATTTTTTAGAAAAAAAAAAACAAACACAAAAAAAATCTTGGATGGATCTCAGGGTTTCAACCTAACTTTTAACACTTGAGGAGAGTAAATCAAGACTCTTAACTAATGCAGGACTGTTACTAATTTGAAACATGGGATGGACGCTTGATGGAAGTAAGAATTGGTTGGGCTCTAGAATCCTTTTGAATCCCATAGCATCATACAGAAACAGGAAATGGGTGTATTGACTGACGGGACAGGTAGTAGATATGGCTAATGTCACAAAGAAATGATTCAGGGAATTAAATCTTCAGTTGCAGGCAACCTCAAGAATGACTTTGCAAAACAGAATGGTACTAGACATGCTCTTGCCTAAGAACATGGATTTTGTGGAGACCTCAAAAATACAGTAGATCACTGCTGCATACATATTGCAAATGTGACACAAGATGTAGAACATGATCTAGAAATACTAGAAAAATAATTGTAGAAGATACTGAAAAAGTTCAAAAAGATATGTCAGAAGATTGGATAGACAAAAGTTTTAGTGGATTAGGTTAGAATTTCAGTTCATAGATAAGGTCATTAACTGGCCTGTTATTTATCTTGCTGGTTGTTTTCTTAATGATAATGTTGATTTATTCCTGCTTGAAGAAATAAATTACCAGCAAAACTGCATTCAATTGCATGATCATAAGAGAAATCCCAACTCCCACCAGCATACAGTGAGACAGAAACAAAACAGACTCTGATATGAAAGTACTGAAATGATTTTCAAAACTCTCGAAGGGGGGAAATGTTACTGATTTATTATTAATTTGAGCTGATCTTAATGATTTTGGTGATTTGGATTTAAATAAGGAATGATTTGGAGTAACCATACAACCAGTTATGCTGCTACAAAGACCTTTTTAAAGTCCCAGGCTAAAGCCATGTAGACTAGTGATAATCGTTAACTAGATTTCTATTCAAAGAATAAGACTCATGATGAAGTACCATTGGTAGACTGTTCGGTAAGGAGGATTTATTGCCCTGTAGACCAGGTGTTCTAAAAGTTACATTGTGAAAGGGCCTCAAAGCATCTTAAAATTGCAATGTGAGCCAAAATCCTTGAGTCAAGGGCATTGGAGTGTCTTTCTTTTAGGTCAGTAGTCTGTGGTGGTTGCACAAGCAGCCTCCCAACTCAATTCAGGACTCAACTGCGTATGACCGCAAAGAGATCCGAATAAGAAAATGAGTTATGGAAATTATCATGTTTATGTATGAGAACTTGATTCATATGCATTGCTGTGCCTCCATAATCAGCCTGCTACATGAGCTAGGTGTGCGCATCCAGACGTTAATAAAGGCGTGTCTGCTTATCTACATCACATTGGTGTCGATAAGTTCTTTATCCCATTTTGGTGACAGGACCATCTGCAGACAGTGCCAAGCTGGAGAGTTAGTAGGTCCCTGGCATCACATCAGACCTGAATCGTTGTTGGCATTAACCCTTTCTCCCTACTTTAGCAATGTACAGCAAATAGGTAGTCTGAATCCAGACCTCAGGGTCCTCTCACTCTAAAGGAGCTGTTTTCACTCACTTTCAGAGGAGTTGATGATGCTCATTTACTTCATACAATTTATTCCACAAACTGTGAAGCCAATCAACACATGACGGAAATAGCATCAGAAAAATGAAGAGAGCTCAGTCTTCCAATTGAAAAGAAAAACTTTATTCTTTCTGTTGGATCACTATACTGATGGATGGAAGTTTTCTCCCACTACAGATATGATGTAGGAAAGCTTGATGTAGAAAACAAATAGTTTTATTGGAAGATCAGGCAAGTTATCACCTGTGCAAATACAATTGTGCTGCCATTCATATAAGCATGTCTGGTTACTTTCAGCACCACTTGTTCTTAGCTGTCTGCTGAGACATAGAAGACTCATACACCCACATATGCAGTCTGACTTGTATAAATTAAATGAAAAAATACAGACACCTCAAACTGTTCAGGAAATCAGCATGAAGCTGTGGTTTTAATATTCTGTTTGTTGATGCCATAATTTCATCCTTTCTGTGTATATCCAAATATTCTTCTCTATCTCCCAGTCTGTGTGCAGCTGTAAAGCTATGACAAGCAGTCATGTTCTCTGCCACACAGTATGGCGAATCGTTCCTGGCAAACTATAACCCCCGACATGACTTGTGACTGGCTCCATTCCTTTTTAAAAAACCCCAAAAGCCAAAACCTCAATATATTAAAATTTTTAATATTTACTTAAACTGTATTTTCTGAAGTATCTTCCCAGTTTATGGTCTTTCTTTGCAGTATGGTAAAAGATTTGATTTAAAAAAAATTCTGATTGCTTACATCTAGTTAAAGGCCTCTTCTAGGATACCTGCTGTAAATGCCTCAAAATAATAAATACTTTTTTTTTTTTTTCCTAAATAAATCTTTTCCCACTCTCTTATTGATTCCTTTCCTAATTTTATCTTATCTTTATTGAGAAGTTCTCTTGCCTTTCTAAAGCTTTCCATTTCAGACAACTCTTCTCTCTGCACACTTCCTGTGTTCCTGCTCTCAGACTGACTATGGGGAAACAAGCAGATCTTTGGGACTCTTTAGTCTCCAACAACTCTCAGTCCTCAGGCCAAAAGCTCTGGAGATCTGTTAATATCTTTTGCTTCTGCAATCCCAGCCTGTTTGTCCTTAGCTCTGATGTATTACACCCTTGGAGCTATCTTGTCTCACTGAGGCAGAAATCCATCTGAGTTCTTCAGAGAAATGGATATGTTTCAGAGGCTATATCAATTAAAATATGAATTTGTATTTTTTGTTGTAATTTACAGAGTCTGCAGAATAATTTTTATTTCTAGATTTTTCTGGAAGCTCCTTTAAGCAACAATCACCTTGATTTTAAGAAGAAAAGTAATTAGCAATACTATATTGGGTCTCCTCCCTGGAGAGTGAGTTTAATAAATAGGCTCTCTAACATAGAGTAAAATTACAAGACACATTTTTATGCCATCTTCAATCCCTTCCCAAACCTGCTGATTGTTCAGATATTTAAAATGAAATTACTTAAGAGGAAAAAAATGTCTAAGAGATCACTCTGTATGCTGATACTGGCTCTCTAGTCAAGTCTAACAGTTCATGTTTTTTCTCCCCATCATTTCTATTATTCTTTCCATGCAAAAGATTACATCAGGCCCATCACTAAGGTCATCATCTACATTGCATCGTTTTATTCCTTCACTCTTTCTCCATCTTTTGTGAAGTTCCATATTGTTTCCTACTCAGCTGTAGTTGTCTAGCAAGAAGCTCTCTTGGCCCCAAAATTCACATTTGCTCTTTAAATACCTTTACCTATCACTATCTTTAAATCTTTCTCTCTTATTCGCTTAATGATTAGGCAAAAGGCCAAGAACTTGACTTTTATCAACTGGTTCACCAGCCACATTCCTCGGAGCAAGGGCTCCAGAAGAAATACATTTGACTCTCAGCCTCTAGGACCCTACCACAAGCCTGAGGGTGGGAAGGGCTCTAGATCTGGGGATCTGCAAGCTGAACAGAATTTCTGGCTATGTCCAGTAAATGTGGAAACTCTATAAACAACCCAGGCACTTATTTTATTAAAGTAATCCTTTGGAAAGGAAAGGTAAAGTAATATTTACATTTTGGGATGCTTTTTTCGTGATGAAATTAAACCTTTATTTTGCTTCATGTTTTATAGCAATTTCAGTAACAAAAGAGAGTGCATTTACTGCTGCTGTCCACTCTGAAAGAATAACTATAATTTTGAAATATGCTGGCTGTAGTGACTATAGACACTACTGTCAAACTGGAATGCTAGTATTCGCTTGACTGATTTCATTGAAGCTACAGTAATTTAGGTAGGAATGATCTATACTGATTTACTTATGTGACTCAAGTATCCAATCTAATATGTGGCCCAAGTTCAGTTAGATGGCTCCTTTTAGATCCTTTTATCTGTACGTTTTGAATCAAATCACATTGCTTGCAAATCTTATAAAAGGATTGAGCCTGTCTGTTTTTAGTAAAATTAGGCCTTTGAATGGAAGCAATATATGAGCTGTTGCAGCTTCCATCCAAACTGTTTTATGGGTTCACAAAGAACTTATTTTTCCAGAACTGACAAATGGATTTTCACAAAAAATAAATAAATGCAGAGGTAAAGAGAAAAGAAAATCTGCAGCCCTCTAAGGTACAAAAATTATTTTGTATAAATATAATTTCTAATATTTTTATCTAAACAATAAAATAAACTTGTTTGTTTTTACTTCAAAACCAATAGGCTTATTTCTGCAATAAATTATCCACTGGGCATGTGTTTTCCATTTATTTCTGCATGTTAAGTAAAGATCTGTTCCAAGGCCTCGAAAGCCTTGGTATTTTTCAGGATACACAGACATATTTACTTTTCCTTTAAGACATTTTTGAGACATCTATAACTGCTCTAACTCTTTAAGAATGTAAAATACATTTAAAGATGGTATAAAAAAATAAACATCACCAACATCCTGGAATTTTTAAGTGGGGATTTGGGCAATAATGAGTGCAATTTCATGAACAGACAGCCTTCCAAACCTTCCTAATGTAAACCATAATACTGAGGACTATAGGAATTATTTTTCCAAGAAAACAATGCTCTGACAAATAAGAATCATAGAATCATACAATAGTTTAGGTTGGAAAAGACCTTTAAGATCGAGTCCAACCAACCGTTAACCTAACACTGCCAAGTCCACCACTAAACCATGTCCCTAAGCACCATATCTACATGTCTTTTAAATTTCTCCAGGGGTGGTGACTCACACACTTCCCTTGGCAGCCTGTTCCAGTGATTGACAACCCTTTCAGTGAGGAAGGTTTTTTCTAATATCCAATTTAAACCTCCCATGGTCCAACTAGAGGCCATTTACTCTCATCCAATCACTTGTTACTTTGGGAGAAGACTGACATCCACCTCACTACAGCCTCCTTTCAGGTAGCTGTAGAAGGCAGTGAGCCTCCCCTCAGCCTCCTCTTCTCCAGACTAAACACCCCCAGTTCCCTCAGCCGCTCCCCGTACGACCTGTGCTCCAGAGCCTGCACCAGCTCTGTTGCCCTTCTCTGGACACGCTTGAGTCATTCAATGTACTTTTAGTAGTGAGGGGCTCAAAACTGAACACACTATTTGACAGGCAACTTCGCCATTACTGAGTACAGGGGGGTAATCACTTCTCTAGTCCTGCTGGCCACACTATTTCTGATACAAGACAGGGTGCTATTTGCCTTGGCTACCTGGAGACACTGATGGTTCATATTCAGCTGGCTGTCAACCAACACCCCCAGATCAAGAGTTTTCAGGACCTGACTTTAAGATATTAAACTCCATACTGCTGCAATTACCTAAAGTGCAAAGTGCTATATTGTGGACAAATATGCTTAGGCAGGGCTAAACTGAGTAACAGAAATTCTTCTTCTATGGATCCTATTATTATTTTACAATAAAAGATGTCCCAGTCTCAGACATTCAATACCCATTGTTGCAATTGTGATATTATTGAAGAAGAAAAAATACTGTTCAGTCCCAGGTGCAGCAATGCTTATAATGTCACACTAAAACTATTGAATTTAGATGTTTGACAGCCGTAGAAGCTATTTTTCAGATTAGGTATAGGACTAAACTGAAAAATAATGAGATATTAATATCTAATTGACCAAATAATAACCTTGAGGTCACCTTTTCACTATGGTGTAGCTAAAAAACAAACAAAAAAGAAAAATAGCTCATTTTAGAATAATAAGTTTTTACCTAAATAAGAATAGAAACATTGGAGTTTGCGGTTGTTTGGGTTTTTTTTTTGTGGGTTTTTTTTTTTTTTTTTGTACAGTCTAGAATTCTAATTTCTGACTAGTTTATATAGAAAGTTAACAGGAAATTAATATTTTTTTGAGGAAAATATAAATAAAATAGATTATGTTTTTATTTTAGGAAGAAAAGAAAGTGCAGGATTCCTTCAAGGATTGAGAAACTGTGTCTTAATACAATTTCACCTTTTATTTTCCTGAAGTGGCATGAGACTACTCAGCTAAAGAACATGGCTCTACTGTCTCTGAAGGCTCAGTATCATATCAAAAAATAAATGAATGAATTTATAATTAGAAAATTAAATATTAATGGAAAAAGGTCAGGCAACGATTTCATTTTTAATAACAGCAAAAATAAGACTACTCATGGCATAACATGCAATTGAATATCTTTTATAAATGTTCTCCATTCAAAGCCTATGAATGAGGGAAGATTCATTTGTCCAGGAGGCAGAACACAAGACTTTGGAATATTGTGGAATTTAAGAATATTTCACAGAGCTGAACTGATGGTGTTTTTAACACTACAGTTTTATGAACTTGTGAACTACCTTCTAGCTAGAAGTAATAACCAATTTCCAAAAGTTAACTCATCAAAAATAAAGCAAAAAATAAGCGACTGTATTTTCACTTTATTTTCTCATGACATATTAGTCATCTTCATGAAGTTTGCCTGAAGTTATCAGTTTTTAATGTAAAAACTTTGTGCAGTCAGGAAGTACAAATCTACATAAGAACTTAGGAAATGTGATTCTTCTAGCTCAACATTCTGTCTCTGATTGTGGCAAAAGAATGACTGCTTCCTATGGCCTGCCTCCTCCTGCTGTGCCTGCAGCCAGAGGGGTGTAGCTGGGCTGCCAGCAGGTACACCTCTCCTCCGGACCTTCCACCCTGTGTTTGTGAATAGTCCATCCATTCACCTTACCTTCTTTGAACTGTCTGTTGCTATCTGCCACTCATGGCAGCAGGTTATAGAGGTTCCCACAGTGTAAGGAAGTGCTCTGTTTGATCTGTTTTAAAATTACCTCCTTCTCATTTTCTCAAGTTCCTCCACTTCCCATACTGTGGGATTTGATAAGTTACAGTACTGTTTATTTCAAATTCTGTTTTAAAGTCTTGGCCATGTGTCTCCACAGTTGTGCCCCCATCAAACTGAGTTATCCCAGGCATTTCTGATTTTTTCCTCTCAGGTAACTGCTCCAAACCTTTTATCACATCTGCTTTTTTTTTTTTTTTTTTTTTTTTCCCCATTCTCTAACACCCCTAAATCTTTTTTTGAGGTGCAGGGGTGGGAACTGTACACAATAGCAAAGTGTGGGAACACCAAGTTTTCCATAATGGAAAAATTGCACCCTCTGTCTTGTTTATAGTAGCTTTCTTGATAACTACCTGTTTTTCTCTGAATGGAGACCAGACACTGCACTGTAGTTCCCAGGGTACCCCTTCAGCCCTCTGTATGGATGGGCATTATATAGGAACCTCCCAGTAATCTGGTACAACAACAGTTTGCAATGGCAGGTTACACACTTTGGCCAGCAGGTTTGCAATTTCAAACTTGAGTCACTTAAGTCTTAAGTAAATGCCATCCATTTATGAGGATTTATGACCATTTTGGTTTGGTTTATAATACCTGTATATTTTCTTTGAGTTATCTAGTCCCTCTTATCGATCTGCTACAAAAAAATTCATTGCATGGAGGAATCTGTCCAACAGATCACTTAAAAACCTGCAGAATTAAATCCTTGAGCTTCTGTGCTAAAGCCTTATCACACCTGAGCAAACCTTTAAAAAGTTTTTAATCAGGCATTGTCCTTAATAAGATTTTGCTTTTAATGTATTTAAAGAATTTATTCCTCAGTTTGAGGATAATTTTCAAGATGTTCTTCCATTTATTTTCTCTTAATTTCCTGTTTGCATTTGACCTGACGTATTTTCCAGACTTCCTTTTTCTCATCCTTAGCAATAGGCTATCCTTTTTCTTGAACTCATTTATCTATTTAGCTATTACTCAAAATAAAACACTTTTATTTCTATCCATAGATTCACTAGCATTGCTTTGTCTTTCTTGAGAAAATATACCGCCATTGGTATTTTTTACTCTCTTCTCATATTTAAATATTTGATCCAGCTTCTACAAACATGGAATATAAATTTTAATATCTATAAAACCATTTCCTTAGCACTGTTTACTGCTGAGTGCAATTTGAAGGTCCTGGATGCCTGAACACCAGGCATCTAAGGTCATGTTTGGATGTGAAGACAGTAGGTAGGATCTCATTGTCACCAAAATGGGATAAAAGAATTTATCGACACCAATGTGATGTAGATAAGCAGACACGCCCTTATTAACGTCTTGGTGAGTAGAGGAATCATCTCACCAACAGCGCACACCTAGCTCAGGTAGCATGCTGATTATGGAGGTACAGCAATACATACAAATCAAGTTCTCATACATAAACATGATAATTTCCATAACTCATTTTCTTATTCGGATCTCTTTGCGGTCATGCGCAGTTGAGTCCTGAATTGAGTTGGGAGGCTGCTTATGCAACCACCACGGACTACTGACCTAAAAGAAAGACACTCCAATGCCCTTGACTCAAGGATTTTGGCTCACATTGCAATTTTAAGATGCTTTGAGGCCCTTTCACAATGTAACTTTTAGAACACCTGGTCTACAGGGCAATAAATCCTCCTTACCGAACAGTCTACCAATGGTACTTCATCATGAGTCTTATACTTTGAATAGAAATCTAGCTAATGATTATCACTAGTCTACATGGCTTTAACCTGGGACTTTAAAAAGGTCTTTGTAGCAGCATAACTGGTTGTATGGTTACTCCAAATCATTCCTTATTTAAATCCAAATCACATTTATCAAAAATCATTAAGATCAGCTCAAATTAATAACAAATCAGCAACATCATCACATTATTTCTCGTCTCATCATTTGAAACATGTTTAACACTTCCTCTGAAGAAAGCAGTTTGCGAGTTATTACTTTAGGGGGCAGAGAGGGACAAATGCAGAGTGTTTTCTGGTCTTCAAAAGCTAGAAAAGCTAGAAAAAAATGATGTGCAATTTTTTTATTTTACTTATTTTTCTGCCATGGAGATGATTGTTGGAGATGCTCTAATCAACCCTGTGAGTGATTTCACATGCTTTATCTATACATGCTGATACATCTGCTCTCTGCTTGGCTGCCCATCCGCAGTCATTAGAGAAGTGCAGTAACTAAAGACTCTGTGAAGGGAAAGGCAGCTGAAGGCTTTGGAAAGGATACCTGAGGCTACTAACTGGAATCACAGAGCTATGAGACATTTTAGCAAATGAACTGTAAATTATTTTTCCTCTAGTCATCAACAAAAACAGTCAAAGCTTTGGGTTTGCATCTTATCAGAGCTAAGAGTAAGTTTAAAACTGCTTTGATTTTAATGTGATATATATTTAATTCAGATATGCATCTATACAGGCAGCTCCAGTATCAGTCCAATTGTTGCCAGAGGCTTGACTTCCTTACAAGTGATCTCTTTGTACCCTTGAATGTGAGGGAACATGGCCTTAGAGGTTTGAGTGGATAACAAGCGTGGGGTTAAATGAAGAGCTAAGCATCCCTTGGAAAGGATAGCAGGATGCATTGCCTTAAACTTTATGTCCTTCCACACTTTGAGTAAATATGAACTGAATTGTCTTCAGGGCAAACTGTGAATACCTTCCAGGGTATTCGCCTATCTCGAGTCAGCTAGAAGCGGAGCTTCAAAGCTGATGTATCCCAGCGGTGGAGGATCACACCTCTTAGTCTCTGCAACTCAGCAGAGTCAGCTGGGTATCAGCAGCTGAATGAAGTGGATCCTCTTGACTCTAGGTGATGTTTAAATGCCAGAGGACTGCCAGAGGCCAGCTAGCAATAGTGGCCCATGTGGACAGAAGCCTTCTGGACATTTCATCTTCTGTGATACTTTAAGACATGCTGTTCAGTATCACACACTCAGACTGTACATTTTCAAAGAAAGCTTTGCTGCTGTTGCTTAATGTTTGGTTCAGTAGGCGTGATATATTATGCTTTTATTATCTGAGAAATGGGAATTGCTGAAATTATTAAAAGTACCATCAAAGAATCACCAAATGAACAACATCAACAACAAAAATCTTTAATACTTTCCAAATATTTGATTATGAACCTTTCCATGTGTCTGGTAAGATAACTGCCCAAAGCAGAGAAAGCAATGACTGTTATCACTCACCATCTCTGATGCTGTTGAAAGAAGCTGGACAATATTAGCTGGAGATACCCTGGGGGATGAATTGGCAAGTGAATTATTAGTCTTTTATTTTCTGAGCAAGCAGGAAGACAATTCTTAGTTTAAAGAGATCGATATTGATAAATGCTGATTTCACACTAAGATTGTTTTAGAGTTTAAAAGATTAAGGACAAGAAAAAATATATTCATTAAAAATACATAGTGAATCATATGAAGCTACTGAAGACAGAAAACAGAACAATATACTAAATACAGGACAAGTAGCTAGTTATCCATTTGAGATATAGTGTGTTTTTTCCCCATTATCACATTCTCAATGGTTTAGCTTTCTTCAAAGGTTAATATGTATAATATTTCAGTTTGAAAATAAAATTGCTTTCTATCTCCTTTTTGCAAAACAGGCTTATAAAATATAGAATGGAAAAAGGCAATGCTTCTTAAACGGTCCTGTAAATAATTTGCTTTTATTTCATACTGTGGGATTCATTTTCATACACAGTAGGCTTTACACAAAGTACCAAGTCTATGTTTTATTTGTTTCAAACTTCATGGCTTATATTTACTGGACTCTTGACCAAATTCAGTTTTCATTTACATTTAAGCTTTTTCAATTACTTTTATTGGGGTCTCATCTAAGTTTAGTGGAGCTAAATATCTAAAGAAATATGATTAAATGACTCTATCAACAACTAAAATATAATAAATGAAAAATTCAACATATGATTTTAACTGAAAAAACTTCTGTTAATTCAATTTCCTGCCTATTAAAACAATAAAAATTGGGTAAAATTAGAACAGGAAGACCAAAACTTAGTTTGGAAACATCTAGAAAAGTCCTTCCTAAGTTACCTGTTAAGAAAACTGACTAGAACTATTTTTGGTAGAAAATCAAATTTAAATGATGGTACAGTACCAAACCACTCCATCTTCATAGGACTTTGAATTTACAATTGCAGATTGAGTCAGTCTTGAGTTTGGGAACATTCTAAAATGTAGTTCCATGGAATATACAACAGTTTGGGTGTTTGCAGGATAATGAGAGCAACAGAATGAAGTTTATGCCTTCTTCCGTAGATGTATATTTTGTTGCCCAGCAGCAACATATGTAGAGTCTGTATTTCAATTATGAGGTTCAAAACTTATGCATTAACTTGAACAATAGATGTCAGAAAAAAGCTGAGGTAACAAATGAAACTGCTGGAAAAGTAATATTTTGGCAAGGTACCTGATAAAGAATTTTGAAAATAAAATAAGAGACAAGGTTCAATATTTATTATTATATTAATCTATATACAATCATTGGTCTTCATTTTTAGAAAGCTGAACTACAATGAAGGAGTAAAAATTTACATTTAAAAAAATTAATTACAAGTTATTAAATCTTTTTAATGTACCAGATTGAAATAATTACCCTAGACCACAATGCAAGATGATCCAATCTGTGTACAGCATCATTACCAAGATGATTTTGGAGAAAATACATGTTTAGTCATTACTTGTATCTAGCTGAAAATGAGATACAATAGAGACATGCAGGTACATGATTTTTTTTTATTTTTTTTTTTTCTGCAGGGAGGACACAGTTCACTTATGATATAGAGGTATTGCCCCAAAGGCATATACTTCAAGTGTCTCTTGGCAGAACATCATTTGACATAGTTGCAAACTGTAAAATGTTATCCCTTACTAATCAACTCTTTTGAGGTGAGTCTTTGTGTGTTAATATGTAATGACTGCTGAAGATGACTACTTGTGGCCCCTCTCCCTTATAAAAGGAGGTTGATCACAAAATACACTGCTATTATTTATAATCTTTTTTTTTTCTCCCCCCCAAAAGATGACATTTTTGGGGACCTAATAAAAACATGCATTTTTCTTTTTCTCCTAAAAGTCACCCCATAGAAATATTGTGAAGAGAAGACCATGATAAAATGTTTCAATTCTGTGCACTTGTGTCTGACAGGTTTTACTGTAGAGGTTAATGGTGGAGCAAGATGTCTACTCATGCATGACTTTCAGGCAAACTGCCATATTCAGAGAATCACAGAATCATCTAGGTTGGAAAAGACCTTGAAGATCATCCAGTCCAACCATTAACTTTACAGTTACAGTTCCCAACTACACCAGATCCCTCAGGGCTATGTTGACCCAAATCTTAAACACCTCCAGGGATGGGGACTCCACCACCTCCCTGGGCAGCCCATTCCAATGCCTAACAACCCGTTCTGGAAAGAAATGATGCCTAATATCCAGTCTAAACCTTCCCTGGTGCAACTTGAGGCCATTCCCTCTTGTCCTATTGCTTACTACTAGGCTAAAGAGACTCATCCCCAGCTCTCTGCAACCTCCTTTCAGGCAGCTGTAGAGGGCGATGAGGTCTCCCCTCAGCCTCCTCTTCTCCAGACTAAACACCCCCAGTTCCCTCAGCCGCTCCCCGTACCACCTGTGCTCCAGACCCTGCACCAGCTCCGTTGCCCTTCTCTGGACACGCTCGAGTCATTCAATGTCCTTTTTGTAGTGAGGGGCTCAAAACTGAACACAGGAATCGAGGGGCGGCCTCACCAGTGCCGAGTACAGGGCTCAGATCCCTTCCCTGTCCCTGCTGGCCACGCTATTGCTGACACAAGCCAGGATGCCATTGGCCTTCTTGGCCCCCTGGGCACACTGCTGGCTCCTGTTCAGCCGGCTGTCAATCAACCCCCCCAGGTCCCTCTCTGACTGGCAGCTCTCCAGCCACTCCTCCCCAAGCCTGTAGCGCTGCTGGGGGTTGTTGTGGCCCAAGGGCAGCCCCTGGCATTTGGCCTCAGTGAAACTCCTCCAGTTGGGCTCAGCCCATGGCTCCAGCCTGTCCAGGTCTCTCAGCAGAGCCTCCCTACCCTCGAGCAGATCAACACTCCCACCCAACTGGGTGTCATCTGCAAACTGACTGAGGGTGCACTCGATCCCCTTGTCTAGATCATCAATAAAGATGTTAAACAGGAGTGGCCCCAAAACCCAGCCCTGGGGGACACCACTCGTGACCGGCTGCCAACTGGATTTAACTCCGTTCACCACAACTCTTTGGGCCCGGCCATCCAGACAGTTTTTACCCAGCAAAGCCTGTGCCCATCCAAACCACAGGCAGCCAGTTTTGCCAGGAGAATGCTGTGGGAAATGGTGTCAAAGGCCTTACTAAAGTCAAGGTAAACAACATCCACAGCCTTTCCCTCATCCAATAAGCAGGTCACCTTGTCATAGAAGGAGATCAGGTTGGTTAGAAAGGACCTGCCTTCCATAAACCCATGCTGACTGGGCCTGAGTATCTGGTTGTCCCTCATGTGTCAAGCTGACAGGCCTGTAATTTCTCAGATCATCCTTCCAACCCTTCTTATATATAGGTATCACACTGGCCAATTTCCAATCTGTCAGGACCTCCCTGGTCAGACCTCCCAGGACTGCTGGTAAATGGTGGAAAGCGGCTTGGCGAGCACCCCAGCCAGCTCCTTCAGCACCCTCGGGTGTATCCCATCCGATCCCATAGACTTGTGTGTGTCTGTGTGATCCAATAGGTCACTGACTAAATCCTCCTTTATTGGGGGGGGTGGGGGTGGGGTGGTGTTGTTCTCCAAGTCTCTGTCTTCTGGCTGAGGAGGCTGGATTCCTTCAGTACAACTAGTCTTGTTATTAGAGACTGAGGCAAAGAAGGCATTAAGCACCTCAGCTTTTTCCTCATCACTTGTTGCCATGTTTCCTCCTGAGTCTAGTAGGACTCCCTGGTCTTTGTTTTGCTGTTGAAATACTTAGAGAAACATTTCTTATTATCTTTGACTGCTGAAGCCAGATTAATTCCTATCTGGGCTTTAGACCTCCTGATTTCCACCCTGCATAGCCTCACAAAGTCTTTGCAATCATTGTGAGTCGCTAGCCCCTGCTTCCAAATGCTGTAAACTCTCCTTTTCTCCCTGAGTTGCAGCCAAAGCTCCCCGTTCAGCCAGGGTGGTCTTCTCTGTCGCCAGCTTCTCTTATAGAACCTGGAGACACCCTGCTCCTGTGCCATTAGGACTTCCTTCTTAAAGAGTGTCCATCCTTCCTGGACCCCTATACCCTTCAGGACCATCTCCCAAGGGATCCTGTCAAGCAGTGGTCACAAGAAGTATAAGTTAGCCCTTTGGATGTCCAGATTGTCAGTTCTGCTGCCCCCTGTCCTGGCCTCTCTGAGAATTGAGAACACTATCACTTAATGATCACTATTCCCTAGTTGGCCTCCAACTGCTACATCACCCACCAGTCCTTCTCTGTTCACAAAGAGGAGATCCAGCAGGGCACCTTCTCTGGTCGGTTCACTCACCAGCTGTGTCAGGAAGTTATCTCCCACACATTCCAGGAATTTCCGGACTGGTCCCATTCTGCTCTGTTGTATTTCCAGCAGATGTCTCGGAAGTTAAGGTCTCCCACAAGAACAAGGGCAAGCAATCGTGTGATTTCTCCTAAGTGCCTATAAAATATTTCATCCACCTCTCTGTCCTGGTTGGGTGGCCTATAATAGACTTTCACTATAACATCTGCCCTGTTGGCCTTCCCCCTGATTCTAACATAAAGACACTCCACACTTTCTTCACTATGCTTGTGCTCAAAGCAGTCATAACAGTCCCTGACATACAGCACCACCCCACCGCCTCTCCTTCCTTGTCTATCCCTTCTAAAGAGCTTGTAGCCATCAACTGGTGCACTCCAGTCACGGGAGACATCCCACCATGTTTCTGTGATAGCCACTACATCATAATTTTCCTGTTTCATCATGGCTTCAAGCTCCTCCTGTTTGTTACCCATGCTGAGTGCTTTGGTACAGATGCACTTCAGATGGGCTGATGTCCCCAGCACATTTTTCATTTTGAGGTCCTAAGTCTGGCCTGACCTTTCACAGGTGTTACTATGGTTACTGATCCATCCACATCCCTTTCATTCAAAGAATGTTGGAGTAGAGGCTTGAGGTTATGCCTATCTTGAAGGCACCAAAATGCGTTGTTTTCAGATAACCGCACTGAATGAAGACCTACTTAATTCAATCATGAAAAGCAGACTGCATATGGCAAAAAGTAGGGTAAGTTGATTAGTAGAACACCTCATTTCTCACCTTGATTTTTTCAGTTCTTGCCATGGCTGCAATATATCTCAGAGGTGATGCATCTCTACTGCACTGCTGTATGGTAACAAGGAACTTGTTGCAGGCTACAAGACACTTATCTGAACTTCTCTCATTTGCATGGTTTCAGAACATTTACTTGGACAGCAGATACTTGATTCAACATATGGCAGTGCCAGTTAAAAAGCACTCTCTGTTTTTCTGAGCACATAACTTAAGAACATATCAGTCATAGATGTAAGCTTCCTCTCTTGCTTTGAAATGTGGTCCTTGATGATGACAAGACAGCATTTTTGTGGAGCAATAAAAATAAGTTTTCACTGATGATGCCTAATTTGTGTATTCTGTAGGAGACTAGACTCCTTTGACTTCAGTGATAAATGTCATCTATATGACACCTTCATTTTTAAAGAAAGGAAAAGTTTTAAAAACACTCATTATGGTTCATGACCTTTAAATCTCTTAAATAATCACTGAACAAGTACTAGGAATTTTTTATAACTATTATGTTCCTTAGTAGGACATTTTAATACAATTAGATGTAACACAACATTTACTAAAGAAAAACCCGATGTTTTAAATCATGATGAGCTCTATCTACATATATTAGAAATATTTTTATTTAAAAACACGGGTTAATTAACAGAGGCGTAGAAAATTTTTCTTTATATGCAGGTCATCAGAAGCAGCTTTACACAAAAGAGCCGTGTGGAGGATGAAAACAGAGTCTAATAATCTAAATGTACTTGTCAAAAAAATATATAATCTTTTTCTACTATATATAATTGTGTTTATTTTCAGTTTACAGAAGCAGGCTGAAGATAATTTGATGGAATGCTGATATTACTACAGTGGTTTAATCAGGACCATATTTAATAAATATTGTTTAGCAATTTGCAGCATGTGCTCTGTGCTCTGGAGAAGAACACATGGATTTAGTCATTAATATATTTGGAACATTTGTCTTCTAGAGACAGTCTATAAAAGAAAAATGGGAAATTGTTTTTAATTTTAGTACTGTCATTCTCCTCCCTTTAAATTAATAGCTTTCTTACCACCATGTAAGATGAACTGATTTCTTTCTGATTTTTTCTTGAAATGCCATCACTGAATTTGTATTATTATTGTTCCCTTTTCAAAGGTGCCTATTCTTCTTTTTTTTTAAAAAAGTAGAACTTCTATCTGAGCTTGTTTGTAATTTTCTGATTTAGTCTCTGACCTTTAAATAAGTCTCCTGTATGGAGAAAACTCTTCTCGGACATACTCTCTCTAGAGCTGTCTGCTGGACTTCTGGTGGCAATTCGAAGAGCTGCCTAGAGAAAGGACCTTCACAGTTTTGGCCCTTGTTGTATTTCAACCACCTGATTCGCCCAGGGTATTCCTAAGGATAGTACTGACACAAATATGTGGGACGTACTTGGGCCGAGGAGACCGGCTCCAGTGGAGGTAAGGCCGCACTGGGGGGGGGGGAATCGCGGCAAAAGCGGCCGCCAAGGAGCTCTGGGGGGGCTTTTGAATCTTTCCGGAGGCAGGGCGGCGGCCGGCCGGCTCTAAGGAGGCTGCCAAGCCGCTGGGCGGGCTGCTGAGGCGGCGCAGCGCAGGGCCGGCGGCGCCTGTGCTGAAGGGGCTGTAACACTGGGGCGGGCGTCGCCGGGCGCACACCCGCACCCTCCCCTCGGAGAGGAGCCGTGGCGGAGCCAGCGCCCCCGCCGTCGATCAGGTGATAAGAAGCCTGTGGGAGGGCAGCGGGTGCTGCCCCCCGAGCTCAGGGCGATCAGACAGTGCCTGCCTCCGAGTGCCCGGACAGCTTGTAGGGCAGGGCTGAGGCTCTGCCGCGGCCAAAGGTGCGTTCGCCGGGGAGGGAAGGAACAGCATGCAGGGACGTGAGAGCACAGCGTGTGGGAGGCTGCACACAGGGACTGGTTCCCTCCCGGCCGGAGAAAAGACCGTGGTCACAACACGGCCCAGAGGCAAAGTGACGAGGAACGTGGGAACTCAGACAGAGGTCCTGCACGAACAGGCGGCTCTGCAGGTCTCTGCTTGCCGAGAGTACCTGAGCCTGGCACCTGAATTGGAGGGAGTCAGAGACACCGCTTGTGTGCGCTGTGATCGAGTAACGACCTGCTCGGGCAGGGGGTTGAAAGGAGGGAGGAGGGAGAAAGGTTGAGAACGATCAAAGAGTGTGAAAATGAGATTGACTGGTGGAGCCACACTCTGAGACAAGCTCTACAAGAAACATAGTACCCGCTCCCCTCACCAGGCAGAAGGAAGGGATGTGAGGGACAGGGGGGAATGGAGTCAGGTCCTTCCTCGGAAAGACAAATGAAAACCTTTTCAGCCCCCCTCACCTTCCCAGTTGTCATTGTACAAGAGGTATGAGGTTTTGGAACTAGACAGCCAGCCGAATGAAGGTGGAAATGAGAATCCATCTGGTGAGTCATCCACAGCTTGTCCCTCAGCCCCACGACTTGAGACTTCAAGTAAGAAGGAAAGCAGGGTAATTATAGTGGGTGACTCTGTTCTGAGGGGTACAGGCCCATATGTTGACCAGACCCATACCATAGAGAGGTCTGCTGCCTCCCTGGGGTTCGACTTAGAGATATTAAAAGGAAGGTCACTTCTCTGGTACAGCCCTCTGATTATTACCCTTTGCTGGTTATCCAGGCAAGTAATGATGAGGTGGCAGAGAGAATTCTAAAGTCACTCAAAAAAGGACTTCAAGGCACTGGGGTGTCTAGTTGAAGGCTCGGGAGCACAGGTCGTGTTTTCATCAATCCCTCAAATGGAAGGAAAAAAAAGTGAAAGAGGGTGAAAAACACATCTGATTAACACATAGCTCAGAGACTGGTGCCACCGTCAGAATTTTGTCTTCTTTGATCATGGCAAAGTGTATAAGGCACCTGGTCTGCTGGTGACAAATGAGACAGGTGGGATGCACCTGTCCCAGAGGGGGGAAAGGATTCTGGGGCAGGAGTCAGCAGGGCTTATTGACAGGGTTTTAAACTAGATATGAGGGGGGACGGGGAGATAACTGGGCATGTTAGGAATAAGCTCAAGGGAAGCAGGCCAAAGATTGAAGGACGGTGGACTGGTGAGGACTCTCCTTCTGCCACTTCATTTGAGAGAAGGGAAAGATATTTAGAAATCATGGAAGCACCTAAGAATGGTCTGGTACGCAATGGGGCCCACACTCACAAAAAGGTGTTGGATTCATTAGCTCATCTCAAGTGCATCTATACCAATGCACGCAGTATGATTAACAAACAGGGGGAGCTTGAAGCCATGATGCAGCACGAGAATTATGACATAGTAGATATAACAGAAACATGGTGGAATGCCTCACACAACTGGAGTGCTGCAGTTGATGGCTACAAGCTCTTCAGGAGGGATAGACAGGGAAGGAGAGGTGGTGGAGTGGCCCTGTATGTTAGAGAATGCTATGAGAGCTCAGAAATCAAGTATAGTGATAACGGGGTTGAGAGTGTTTGTATTAGGTTAAGGGCCAATAAAGCAGAGAGGGAACAATCCAGGATGTTTTCTGGAATGTGTGGAGGATAACTTCCTCACACAGCTGGTGAGTGAGCCGACCAGGGAAGGGGCCCTCCTGGACCTGCTGCTTGTGAACAGGGAAGAACCTGTGGGGGAGGTAAAGGTTGGAGGGCGTCTAGGGTGCAGGGATCATGAGATGACTGAGTTTTCCATCCTTGGAGAAACAAAGAGAGGGGTTAGTAAAACTGCCAACTTAGACTTCCATAGGGCAAACTCTGACCTGTTCAAAAGACTGATTAACAAAATCCCTTGGGAGGCTGCCTTGAAGGATATGGGAGTCCAGGAAGGCTGGACATACTTCAGGAGAGAAGTCTTATAGGCATAGGAGCAGGCTGTTCCCGTGTGTCGAAAAACAAGCAGGCGGGGAAGGAACCCGGCCTGGCTAAACAGGGACCTTTGGCTGGATCTCAAGAACAAAAGGAGAATCTATCACCTTTGGAAGAGGGGCCAGGTCTCTCATGAAGACTATAAAGATGTAGTGAAGTTATGCAGGGAGAACATTAGGAGAACCAAGGCACAGCTAGAGCTCAGCTTGGCTACAGCTGTTAAGGAGAATAAAAATGTTTCTATAAATTCATTAACAGCAAAAGGAGGATTAGGGAAAATCTCCCTCCTTTACTGGATGCAGAGGGAAACATGGTAACTAAGGATGAGGAAAAGGCTGAGGTGCTCAGCACCTACTTTACCTCAGTCTTTAGCAGAGGAACTGGCTGTTCCCTGGACACCCAGCCTCAGGAGCTGGGAGATGGGGAGGGGAAGCAGACTGAGGTCAGCACAGTTGAAGAGGAGGTGGTCAGAGACCTGCTGCACCACTTGGATGCACACAAGTCTGTGGGACCAGATGGGTTACACCCAAGGGTGCTGAGGGAGTTGGCAGATGTGCTTGCCAAGCCACTGCCCATGATTTACCTGAAATCATGGCTAACTGGGGAGGTCCCATTGGACTGGAGGGTGGCAAATGTGACACCCATCTACAAGAAAGGCAGAAAGGAGGATCCAGGAAACTATAGACCTGTCAGTCTGACCTCGGTGCCAGGGAAGGTCATGGAGCAGATCATCTCGAGTACCATTAAAAGTCATATAATGGACAACCAGGGGATCAGGCCCAGTCAGCATGGGTTTATGAAAGTCAGGTCCTGCCTGACAAACATGATCTCCTTCTATATCAAAATGACCAGACTATTGGACGAGGGAAAGGCTGTGGATATTGTCTACCTGGATTTTTGAAAAGCATTCAACACAGTTCCTCATAGGATTCTGATAGAAAAACTGGCTGCCCATGGCCTGGATGAGCGAATGGTCTGCTGGGTCAAGCACTGGCTGGATGGACGGTCCCAGAGAGTGGTGGTCAATGGAGCTAAATCCAGCTGGCGGCCAGTCACAAGTGGTGTTCCTCAGGGCTTGGTGTTGGGACCATTTCTGTCCAACATCTTTATTGATGATCTTGATAAGGACATAGAGTGTATCATCAGTAAGTTTGCAGATGACACCAAGTTAAGCGGGAGTGTCGATCTGCATGAGGATAGGGAGGGTCTACAGAGAGACTTGGATAGATTGGATAGGTGGGTCAATGTCAACGGGCTGAGCTTCAACAAGGCCAACTGTCAGGTCCTGCACTTGGGCAACAACAACCCTATGCATGGCTACAGACTTGGGGAGGTGTGGCTGGAGAGCTGTCTGGAAGAGAAGGATCTGGGGGTTCTAACTGACAAGCAGCTGACCATGAGCCAGTAGTGTGCCCAGGTGGCCAAGAAATCCAATGGCATCCTGGCTTGTGTCAGAAATAATGTGACCAGCAGAAGTAGGGAGGTGATAGTCTCCCTGTACTCTGCACTGGTGAGGCTACACCTGGAGTATTGTGTCCAGGCTTGGGCATCTCAATACGAGAGAGATATCGAGGTGCTGGAGCGAGTGCAGAGGAGGGCAACGAAGCTGGTGAAGGGCCTGGAGAACAGATCCTGTGAGGAGCGATTGAAGGAGCTGGGACTGTTCAGTCTGAGGAAGAGAAGGCTGAGGGGAGACCTCATCACTCTCTACAGCTCCCTGAAAGGACATTGTAGAGAGGTTGGTGCTGGTCTCTTCTCACAGGTGATTAGTGACAGAACAAGAGGGAACGGCTTTAAACT
The DNA here is from genome assembly GCF_003259725.1 of Athene cunicularia. NCBI lineage: Eukaryota > Metazoa > Chordata > Aves > Strigiformes > Strigidae > Athene > Athene cunicularia. The sequence goes on from NW_020799095.1 coordinate 135,242,682, forward strand.
GCAACAGGGGAGGTTTAGACTGGACATTAGGAAAAAAAATTTCACAGAAAGAGTGGTCAGAGAGTGGAATAGGCTGCCCAGGGAGGTGGTGGAGTCACCATCCCTGGATGTGTTTAAGGGTCGTTTAGATGAAATGTTGGGGGATATGGTGTAGAGGAGAACTTTGTAGAGTAGGGCTGATGGTTGGAGTTGATGATCCCAAGAGTCTTTTCCAACCTGAATGATTCTGTGATTCTGTGACACCTGCTATCTTTGTGTTCAGATGGCCACCAGCCCTGAAGTAAGGCTTTAAAGAATGCTGACCTTAGTGATTATTTAATTAATCAAACAAGGGTCCCTTGTACTGCTCTTTGATATCCTTCCAGTATATTTGATAAAGATATATACACACTAAATGATTACACTCTGTAATCCACCAAGGTATAATATTCTTGAACAGTCTACATCTCAGCTGTCTCTGCTGCTGTATCTCCTGCACATCATATTCGATCATGGAGCTCTTAGAGCACATTAAGATCTTTCCATATGGCTCCTTGCCAGAACCCTTATTTGGTATTATTGATTCAGGTTATTTTCTAGCCAGTATGCTAATTTTCATTTTGTTATTTTGACAAATTTTACTGTTTGTATTAATTCTGCTCCCACTAGAAAATGCAATTTTTTGCTATTTTAAAGACATTTTAAACTAATAATAACATGCTTTTCATTCTTTTCCAGATGATCAATACTAAATAGGTAAGACATGACTTAATTCCAAACCTGCCAGGCACATTCTCCATCTGACTGGATTCATTACCATCTCTTCCTCACAGTCTTTGATTCAGTTTTAATTCACTAAGTGCTGATGTCCATGTCAATTTGAATGAATGCTGTGCATAAGATTTGTGAGTAGCAGAACAGATATTCCATAAAAATACACACAAACTGTGTGTTCCCTTAATTATTTTTACCATTCTTCCTTATCTTTTTTTCCCCAAGTATTCATTAGTCCCTTGTCTCAAAACATAAAATAAATTATATTAACTAAGCTTAGCATAGAAAATAGTCATGTGCAGTTAATATTTCCAGAAATCCAACCGTCTCCTGGGCTGCATCAAAAGAAGTACAAACAGCAGGTCGAGGGAGGTGATTGTTCCCCTCTACTCTGCTCTCATGGGACCCCACCTGCAGTGCTGTGTACAGCTCTGGAGCTCTCAGTGTAGGAAAGACATGGACCTGCTTAAGTGGATCCAGAGGAGGACTGCTAAGATTATCAGGGGACTGGAGCACCTCCCCTATGAGGACAGGCTGAGAGCGTTGGGCTTGTTCAGCCTGGAGAAGAGAAGGTTCAGGGGAGAATTTATAGTGACCTCCCAGTACCTAAAAGGGGCCTACAGGAAAGATGGGGAGGGACTCTTTATCGGGGAGTGTAGTGATAGGACAAGGGGTAACGGTTTTAAAATGACAGAGGGTAGATTTAGATTAGATACGAGGAAGAAATTATTGATGATGAGGATGGTGAGACACTGGCACAGGTTGCCCAGAGAAGCTGTGGCTGCCCCCTCCCTGGCAGTGTTCAAGGCCAGGTTGGACGGGGCTGTGAGCAACCTGAGCTAGTGGAAGGTGTCCCTGACCATGGCAGGGGGGTTGGAACTGGATGATCTTTAAGGTTCTTTCCAACCCAAACTATTCTATGATTCTATGAATATGAGAAGCTTCTTCAATTATTGAAGAAAATATAAAAAGTGACATTTGTGGTACATGTAGATGTAAAGAGAAATTCTATGCCTTTGAGACTGCCAATTGCTCAAATGAAGTAAAAGATGCTAAAATATCTGCACACTGTCAAATAGATGTAATGGATGTGTAAAAATCCATCTAAAAGTTCAGTGCAGAAGTTACAGCTGCCTATGGGCACTTGTAACATTTGCAACTTCTTTTTACTATCTGTATTAACCTTTGGTAAAGAATACATATATCTGATGGTGTCCTGTAAATCCCCTGCCTGTATCTTGCTTGTTGGTTTCTTTGTCTCTTTTCCTGTTAGGTCTTATTTTCTTACCCTTTCAAGGGAGACAAATTTGTGTGATGTACTATGGAAATAACCTGTGTAAGTAGAAGAAAATACATTATCTGCCTATTTTGCTCTGCATTTATTGTGATTATTTGCAATATAAATTTATTTATAGTGTGCATTAGGTTCTTATATCTCTAGAACTACATTCATTAGAATAGTTTATGACAAATATAAAATTCATTAATGAAAATAATAGTCGCTAAATGAGTATAAAACCAAAATATGCTTGCTCAGGATTAACATAAGCAGTGCTTACTGTAATGTTTCAGGTTATCAAATTTTTAATCTTTCCCTTTAAAAAGAAATGTAAATCCTTTTGGTGAGTTTTTGCAAAGACATATGCCATTAGTGTCACATGCAATTTTTTATTTGTTTATTTTTAATGTTTCCTGAGAATTGTTGAACTCTATAGTAAACCATCCAATAGCTTAGCAGTTCCACTCACAAGCAGTGAAGCCATTTTAAGACTTTCTTTTTTTGGTAAAAGTGTAAAAACTTTTCAAAAGTATATTTCAGTCATTTGAACATGTATATGTCTTAGAAATAAGATAATATATTCTACATTTCATTTTTATGATGAATAATTAATTTAAAAATTTTATATTCTAAAATGGGAGTGGTAAAATATGTATGAAGGGTCTTAAGCTGTTGGGATGCTGGAAACCATTTGAAAGCTGGGTCTGTTGACATTTCTACATTTTTAGCCGATAATGTGAGTATCAGGACCTTCTGGTATAATTAGGTTTTTAGAGATTTAATTATTTTTGAATCATCAGTTAGCTACCTTCCGTTAGGATGTCATGTTTCCTCTTACCTTTAACACTGAGAATCTGAAGTCAGAAATCATGAAACAATAGTCAAGAGTATGAATAAGTGAAACAGTAATTTTAATCTCCTGCTTCATTTATTTCTTCCCCTTTCCTTCAAACCTTCTGCCTGATCTGGGTTGAAATAACCATTTATTCCTCTGTTTCTTTTTCTGATCTTGGATTTTGAGTTTAGCTACTTCTCTGGCACTGGCAACAACCCAGAGTCTATGCAAACCTTTGAGGGTATAAAAGGGGAGGGATTTTCCAGGAGCCTGATGCTGTTCAGAGCATCATTTTGTTCCCAATCACTATCAAGAAACATTTTGATTTCTCTCTTTATCAATAAAAGATAAATACTGAGATTTAAATAAAATGTAATGTCTTATATTTGCATTGTGATAGCAGATTGGAGCTCCACTCATGGATGAGTAGGTTTTCTATAAACCCAGAACAAAGAATGACCGAGACTGTGTTAAAGATGCAACATTCTACAGAAATATATTTTTGACCTTTAAACTAATGTTGTGTGTAATTTTAAGAACATACAAAGATGACGCTAATGTTGTCAAATATGTCTACTGGGTCTGGCTGTGATGGATTTAATTTTTTTCATAGCAGCCTGTATGATGCTGTGTTTTCTATTTGTGCGTAAAAAAGCCTTAATAACACAGGAGTGTTGTGGTCGTGTTGACACAGTGTCAAGGTTTTTTCTTTTCCCACCCTGTCAACACAGTGGGGGATGGAAGGGACAGCTGTCCAAGGGATATCCTGTACCATATGATGTTGTGCTCAGCAATAAAAGTTCAGGGAAAGGAGGATGAAGCAGGGACATTCAGGGGTTATGGTCTTTGATTTCCCAAGCAACTCTTACAGATGCTGAGGCCTTGTTTTCCTGGAGATGGCCAAGCATCTGGTCTGACAATGGGAAGTAGTCTTGAATACCTTGTTTTTGCTTTGCTTGTGCATACAGCTTTCCCTCACCTGTTAAACTGTCTTTATCTCAACTCATGAGTTTTCTTGCTTTACCATTCCATTCTCTCCCCCATCCTGCTGTGGGGAGTGAACAAGAAGCTTGGTGGTACCTTAGCTGCCAGAGTCAGCCCACTACAATAACCTAATAAATTTTAATGAATAAAGCTGTAATGGCCGTATACTGAAATCAGATGATTTAATAGAATGCTGTAATTATGAACTCTGTCATGTCCAGGCAGAATTTGCCTTCTGGCTTCCATAATCAAATAAACAATATCAAATTACTTAAAACTAACATAAAACTACATTACCATTGTATTCACAGGTTTGATCTGCAATGACAGTTGCAATAACTGCAAGAAAAATAGCCCATTTCCCAATCTGAGCTAAGATAAAAACAAAGCTTTCAGGTTAAATTTACTTTTCTGATATCTTTCCTATGAAGTGTATGACAGGTATTATCTTCATGGTTAGATTTTTGCTGTCTTCTTCACATTTTTAAATGCCTTGCCTATTGAGCTGAGAATTTCTTTTTGTAGTTTACTAATTTTAGCCAAGATTTTACTACTCTTAAGTAGAAATCTAGCAAAAGCAATAGAAAGGAAAGTTCACGAAATAAAGTTAATGCTGCCAGCTAAAATAAAAGAAAGAAAACCAATATTCAGCTGCCTAAAGCATTCTTCTGCAACTGTTTCTTATACAGCAGTTGGTATACAACTTCTGTTTGTTGATATTGTAGGGTTGGTTGAATTGTAATTACAAAGCTTTCCGTGGCAGGCTTGCTGGAACACATGCATGGATAGATATCATAAAGAATTTATACTGAGGTGTTAGAAGTGATTTGAGAATCCCATTAAAAGCAATAGCCTTAATCATCCACAATAACACTGTATTAATTATTAATAGAGCTAATCAGTAGTCTGAAATTGCTCACATCAAATATTAATCATGGGCTAGATTAATTCATATTATTTGTGATAGGCATACTATCCCTACCTCTCAATACCTTTATAGTGTTATTATTTACCTGCCAAAAAGGAAGAGAAACATTTCAATATTATTTGTAAAAAGATTCTTGAAAAGATTAACTTCAGAGGCTGTGTTTTACTTACAAAACCTACTTATCAGCTCTCAGGCAATATTACAATAAAGGCAGCAAACTGCTGGGAGAATACAAGAAAGCTGTTCTTTTAGTATAAGGATCTGTGACACTGCAAATTCAGGCTTCATGCAAGCTGACAGACACAACTACCTTTCTGACATTCAACACAGATTTGACACAGATGTTTTCCATTCAACTGAGGCTGATCTTGTCTTATTTTATGTGTCCATAGTACTGTTGCTTTATCTTACAAACTAGAAGTGTTCAGCCATCTGGGCTGGACTTTTCTAATTAGAAGTGGGTCTTTGTAAGTTTGGGAAAGCAGTGCTTACCAGCTTTCATGAAATGTAGGGCAACAGTGTGGTACCGCCTTGGAGTCACATCTTTCCAAGCTCCCGAGTTGTCGCTGATGAGGCAAAGTTGTAAGTGCCAGGGAACACAGAAATTTTTATTGTTGCTTGTTTTTTGTGAGAGGTAGGACTGGTGAAGAAATATATCTTGATATCCACATACTATTTTTCTCATTCTAATGAAATTTGGGAGGATTTGCTGAAGCTAGAGCTTAAGAAAAAAACATACGGCAGTAAATTTTTCTGTGCATATTAAACATATATCAACATTAATATTTAAATCTACAAAAATATCCTTGTGGCATGCCTGTAATAGTAATTTTAACGTGTATAATTCTGCTTAAAAATTATAAACATGGCATATATTAAATTGGAATTAACCATATGTATTAAGCTCTGAGCAACAACTCTAGTTGTTTTTGCTTTGTAGCTTAATTCTACAGAAAATAAATATTATAATAATTATTGTATGCATAATCTAATGGCCACTGAAATGAATAGGAGCATTTCAATTATTTTGAATGGCTTTTGGAGCATGTAGAAATTCTGCAACTAAGTCTGCCTGTGCTCTATTTGATGATGCTACAAACCTGTGCAAGTGTTTAAAGGTTTTGATTTTAAATGCATGGACACACAAAAAAAGGTTAGAGATAGGAGAACAATTTTTACTCCTAGCACCCTTTCCTAACTTTTCAGACATCTAAGTGATTCAAATGGTTTTGTTTAATACAATGCACACTTGAAAAACTGGAGTATTTAAACACAGATAAAAAAGTAATGACATTGGAATCTACATATTTCTAAAATTCATAATTTTGTCTGTTATATAACACTACCTGGAGAAAAACAAAGCAATTCACAAGTCTGGTATACTATTGAAGATTTAAATTTGTACAATTTTTCATCAATTCAATGATCTTTTAAAGCCATAAATATATCAGATCTCATTTCAGAAATGAATAGTTTTGACCTTTGAAAACAAAAATCCATAAGATCCATGGTTAAACTGAGTTTACAAATGTCAAGATATAACAGAATGTTATCAATAACATGGTATTTTGTGTATATTTTTAATAGATCTGTTCCTTGTAATCCTGGCTGGATAATCTGTACTAAAATAGATGTATATATAATACAGAAGTAATTTTTTCCAGTTTAATTATACTGTTCTCTGAGGAGAGGAAAACAATCCTCAAAAGAAAGCAAATTATTTAAACCAATTATAAGGCAACTTTGAATCTAAGGTGGTCCAAGACACTGAGGCACTTTGCTTTGTGTCACCCCTGCATGGACTGTTGTGTGGTTTATGCATCAGGGAACAAAACTGAGATGCAGTGGTTAGGAATTGCCAAGCTGCCAGGTGAAAGGACCTGAACAAATAATCAGAAGTTGAAAGAAACGTGCAGTAGCTTCTTATCCCCTTCCACTGTTTTCCTCTGCTTTTGCTTACATGCATGATCCTAAATAAAGCACATTAGGGACTGACATGAATAATGCATGGAAGGTGATCTGGATACCAATGTATTTGTATTGTAATAATAATATAAAAAAGTAATCATATAAAAAATGAATGAGTTTCTACAGCTGTTATATATATGTTGTATCTGTATAATCAAATTCCATTATCAGAGAAAAATTGGAACAATTAATATAACACCTGCTGAGAAAAATGAGGGTAAGAAAGAAGAAAAAAATCTCAGTAGCAGCAGAGCATCTGAGGTAGGATTAAAAAAGTAGCTGTCAAACCACTCACAACTATTGTAGAGCATTGTAAATGTTTTGTCACTTTTAAAACAGCACTGAAGCACAGAAAGTAGAAGCTGAAAAAATAACTTTAAAACTTCAAGAGCAAAAATTTCCGGCTTTAAGGGCGTAGGCAGCAATTCAGGCAACTCAACAGAGTTTAGAGTATCATTGCCAACAGTCAGCAGAAAATGTCTTGTTGGTTCTTCCTTTCATGAGAAATGTTGGTTTCATCCCTGACTGGTCTGTTGAAATTTTGGAACAGTTTCAAATTCACAACTGAAAAGGAGAACTGATACAGCCTGGGTCTAAACAGACACGACTCTGTAGCCACCATGGTAACATATGAGCACCTTTTCTTTATACTTTTCTATTATGTGGAGAGCAGAAATTTGCCACTGGTGCCTTTGTAATACATCTGAAGTACCCCTTCAGAAAAGCAGAACTTTTTCCATATGGTATTGAATCAGTTAGGCTACTTATCCATGCCAGCAGTTATAGACAGTCTAAAGGTTGAACTAAATACAAATTTAGAGCAAAAGGTTAATATTTTAATGAATGTCAGTTTTATTCAAATACTAATTTTGAAACTGTAGATTTGCAAAAGTCTTCAAGGTACATCTTTAAAACGTATACTCAAAAGCCTTGAACACTCTAGGAGTACTATTGGTCCCATGCATTAAGACCTTTTTCAGATGTTAAAAAGTTGAATTCATTTTAAGTTGGCAAAATGCAGTCCCTGAAGAAAATTACTATTGAGTGCCTTGTGAACAGCCAGCATGAACTCCAGAAACCCAGTCTAACTAGTGGAGAGGTATCAGCTCAGACCCTGCTGTTAAGGTTGGAGTAAAGTTTGAGACAAGTCCCAGACCTGACTCAAGCCAAGCAACAAGTGATTGATAGATGCTTATTGGGAAAGAGATATACACACTGAATGAAATAAGAATTCTTCCATACCAAACAAGTGTCTTTGATAAGACCTTTTGCTATCTAAGGCAAACATTTTAAATACACTTGTCTTAAACCATACAGTTGTCTTATTAGTTCTGGACATTTTTAATCAACATTAAAGTTAAGTAAATAACATGATATGGTGGAAAAGTCAAAGAAGCAAAATAATTCTAATGCTGAGACTGCAATATGTCCTAAAGTATATCCAAGTCATCACAGAAGTAATTCTTCAACATGTTTGGTCTCCTTAATGTTTGAGTCTCTGTCACTGAGTACAAGTGTCTGTAAAGCTGAAAATCAGCTGTCATAACTGAACACAGCTATCCAATTTCATCACCTAGTCCCAGCCTCAATGTGGAATTCCGTGGTACTTCAGTAGTTGTATTGTTTCTAGGCTGTCTTTGTTTTCTTGCTGTGTTAGTCAGCTTCCACATCTCCTGACTCTTGCAGCTCTACTGTTTTCCCAGGGTTGCTCTGCAACCCATGCCAGATGACTAGGCTCCAGGGGGGACAGAGATCTGTGCAGATGTATGTGATTTCTTTAGACTTAGTTCAGAGAAGAACAGTCTATGCATGTAAGAGAATTACTAGAAGCTTCAGGCAGAGCTAAGTACCTGCTTCTCTTCTGGATTGTTCTCTGAAGAAATCTGCAGACTATTGGGATGTTTATCCCAAAAGAGAAAGAACTTCTGCCAAATTAGAAAAATTTCTCCTCTGCGCTCAAGAAGCAGAATACTTTTGATGAGAAACTAGGACCAGGTGTTCTGCATTAATAGAGGGTGCTGTAAGCATCAGGTTGTAGACATATTTGTACATTATCCTTCTGGCCACAAGAAATGTTTAATTTACAAAAACTAGGATGGCTCCATAAGGTATGACTAACAGAGACCCTGCATAAGCATTCTGGATTCTTAGGGCAGAGTGTTTGGGGATTTGGAGTCTTTAGTTCCTAAATCTTACCTTTGAAAGAAAAAAAACCAACCTCCCCTCAAACAAATCCTGAACAATAGAGATCTGATACCACAAGAGAGTGCTCTGAACACTGCACAGCCATTAGTTCCTCTTGGCTTGCTTTCCTCTCTGTTCATAAATATCTCTTTAGTGAGGAAAACAACATTTTTTAAATTCAAAATGCCTAATTTTTAAACATTTTAACTAAATCTTTTTATGTAGAGTAATAACAGAAACTTCAATAATGGCAAAGCATTTTGGCTTCTCCAGATATGGGAAGTTTTGAGCTTTGTTTGTTTGTTTGTTTGTTTTCAAATTTGACAGAGTAATAAAACCCCCTAAATTTCCTAAACCCAAATTTTCCTAAATTTCAATCTCTGTGGTTCCAATGGCTGGTGTTGCTAGTAATAAATCTGTTTTCCTTTCAGAACTTGAAATCTAACTTTCTGTCCTGGTAACTATATATCCTGTTCACAGATTACCCTCACTCTTGTCTGCACCAGTCACAGGACTAACTACTTAATTAGTTCATTAATAATTCCTATCTGACTAATTTCATAACTTAATTAATTTTCTGGTAGCTTAATTAATCCATTCTTCAATGGTCTGTCTACTGATCAGATTAATTGCTGGGCTAATTTTGAGTCACTTTACCTACTGGTCTAATTTTCCTCTATTAAAAATATTCTTAATTCATTTTTTAACCATGTAATCTGTGTAATTCACTCCTAAATGATTTCCTTGCTTCTCTGAGTTTTACCCTACCAAACTGAACTTGAAACTCACTGGAATATTAAAAAAAATAATTAAAGACCATCTGTTTATAGCTCTAGGCACACTTTGCAGAATTTAGAAATAGAGAAAAATAGGACAGTTAAAGAAACCTTGAGGGGTGAAGAACCTTTTTATTTGCTGACAACCTAAGACGTGCCTACGATCCCTTGGTAGGGTCTGTACAAACATGCTTCCTATCACTATCTAACAGGCTGCCCTGCAGATGTGGACTGTATGAAATGAAGTCACAAGCCCTATCCAGGTCTGAGGCTTTAGGTGCACCGCTGCTGGTCTAGTTCGTCCTCAATATGGAGGTAGGATCAAGTTTTCATAGTTAAATGATGAGAGATCCAGTTTATTTTTAAAACCACAAAGGAAGAAGAATCCATAACATCCTACAAAGTCTGTGTCTGTGTTTCAGCAGTGCAGCATTTTGACAACTTTCCTTAATGTCCAACCTATGTTTTCTGCAGATTAGGTTAACAGCTCCTTGTTTTTTCAGCATTGTCAGTAGACAAAAAATTATTATCATCCTCTTTCTCCTGGCATTTTACATGGTACTCTGTTTATCATATCTGCACTGTCTCTTTACTAAGCCAAAAGGAACCCAGCAAATTTAATCTTTCTTTGCAGGTAGGCCATAATTTATAATCTTTTAGCATTCTTTTTTTTTTTTTTTTTTTCCCTGTGGATTCTTTCCAGCTTGCTATTATCATTCCAAACATTTGTTCTATAAACTCTGTAACTACAGCCAAAGCCCCACCAATGCAAAATAAACTAGAACAAGTCGTTTCAGTGTGAAAGCTATCCTTTTTTGAAGATGCATCATACTACTATGTTTAGTTTGTGATCCAGTATAGTCCCCTGAACATACTACACTGCTGCCTAGCTATTTATTTCACTTCTTTTTTTGTCCTTTTTTTGTGGATCCTTCATCTGAATTTGTGAAAGACATATCAATGTAGTTCCTCTTACAGTTGCTTTTATTGAATTTCTTCTAACTGGATTCAAACCATCTCTTCAGTTTATTAAGATAATTTTGGATTTTGATTGTATTCTCCAAATTTCTGGAGACTGGGACAAAGGCAGACCTCTATGGGATGCCATTTCAGTGAGCTCACAGTTTGGAGATGAATAGTTAAAAAGAATTCTTTAACTGTAGTTTTCAGAAGTACACTTACTACACCTAAATCAAATTTCTTAGTTTTCTAATGAGACTGTTACACAGCAGTCATCAGAGTTCTAAATTTATTATATCTACAGCTTTTCCTTTTATCTACCATGGCAGTTATCTTAGTCCAAGGAAGAAAACAAACTTATTTACAGGATATGCTTTTGACAACTTCAGGTTGTTTTATACAGCCTATTTTTCCTCAAGATATTTACAGACTCATTGCATTTGACTGTTTTCTATTACCTTGCCACATATTTTCTTGGATTTCTCAGGTTGTTCTCCCATCCCATTACATGATTTTTAAAAGAAAGATGCTACAAGAATTCTTCTCTCAATTCTACCTTCCATATGTTTGCAAAAGATCAGTAGTAGTGTTTAAAATATTATTCTGGCTAGTTTCTTTAATACTTTAGGTTGAAAGCTGCAAAGCCAGCTTTCACTGACACAGAAACATAGACTCAACATAGTTTAGATTGGAGGTGGCCTCCAGAAGTCTTTCTGTCCCCTACTCAGGGCAGTTCCAATATTTTTTTGATCGTGTTCATGGCCTTGTCCAGTTGAATTTCGATTATGTGCAAGGTTGTCCTGTTCTGATTTTGAACTACCCTCAAACTGACAGGGTTATTTCCTAAGATCTGATGGATTTTCCCATATGAGAAGATGTTGCCTCTCACCTTGTGGTGCACCTCTGAGAAGAATCTGACTCCATCTTTTCTGCATACTCATGTGAGGTAGCTGCAGAGAGCATTATGGTCTCCTCTGCCCCTCCTCTAGGCTGATCAAGCCCAAGTCTTTCAGCTTCTTGTTGTATGCCACACGCTTCTCTCATCTGATCGTCTCAGTGACCATCACTGAACTCACCCAGTGTATCAAAGTCTTTCTTGTGGTGGGGTGCCCCAAGCTGGGCCTATTCACAATCCCCCAGATGTGGTGCCACAGTAGCGAGGGGAGGGGAATAAGCACTTGCCTCAAACAGCTGTTTGCTCTCTTGCTAAGACAAGCCAGGGTGTAGTTGATCTTTTGGCTGAAAGGCACACTGCTCCATTTCTACTGTGATATTGTTCTTCCCACTAGTAATATTTAGCTACATGGATAAAGAGGATCTTTTAGTAAATTTTTTTTCCCATGGTCATTCATTTATGTTATTCTGTAAGGAGAGGCTGATTATGTCTTAATATTATTTAGAAAGAGGACATAATCAACCACTCTATCTATCATTGACTATTACAACTCCATTCTCAAAATCCTCCTCTACTTCAGAACTCCATAAATATGAAACTTTGGTGCCCTAAATACCACAACCCAGAATAGGCAAACTTCAGGAAGAGGAAGTCACTTGGTTGTGAAGATATATTTCAAGTGTTCCTCACACCTTTGTCCTGAGCACAATGGCATGGGGAACCCTGAAGACTCTGGCTGGTGAGTTCCAAACTCTTTATATTTCTCCTTGCTTAATTGATTTTTTTTGGTCCTGACAACTTATTGCTTTATTTGTTGACTTCCAATTTAATAAGTACTTAATCAATTGCTTTATTCATCCATTTCCTAATTAGCCTGACAATTGATCTGACACTTTTTGAAGTGTCATCTGTATTGTGTAGTTTATCATAATCTTTATTCTCAATTTTCATTTAACAGGGAGCTGTTATGTATCTCTTCTTCTGACTAGCTCCTATTTTCAGAAGACCTGTATTATTTTTTCCTCTTTTTTTTTTTTTTTTTTTTTTTTTCTGTCTTAGAAATGTAACTTCCACCTCTTTACTCCTCCCAGGTAAGATTTGCTAAAACACAGTCCATTACCATTTTCTTCTCATGCACCCTTTTTCAGTATCATCATGCCCTGATTAGCAGTCATGTATTTCACATCTCTGTGTTGAACAAAAGCACTGTATAGGACTGACTCTCACTGAACATGATGGACTCCTTTCTTACTCAGTATCTTGTGCTATTTAACAGGATCTTTCAAACAACTTCTTTCTTATTCTGTAAGTTTCTAGCCCTGTTAACACTGACAGATTATACTTCTCAGGCACTGTCACTGAAAACAAACTGTTCTTTTAATTTCAGGTGGACTTTTCTGTTTTGCTTTTGTTAGACATGAAAATAAACTCAGTGGGGCTGCTCTAAAAAGTGTGGTCACTGTAAATAAGGACGACAAAACCTTGACCTGATAATGACAATTAACACTTTAGCATGCAGTTTAGCACCATAACAACACTTTGACACCTGTTTTAAAGACAGATTTGTGTGCAAGAAGCCCTTGGATTGGAAGCTTGGGTATTTATTCACTGAGTGACAGGTTATGCCTGGTATGTTGAAATCTGTTTCTACTGAGTGCTATCATCTCTTACTTATCTGCCTTCAACTGTCTTGAAGTTTACAATCTGCATACTTTTATTTTATTGTTAGGTCACTCTTGAGTCACGGGTTATCTTTTTCTTCTATCTTCGTACAGTAGTGACACCAAGACATTTTGGAATATGACTTGATTTCTAGGTGTTGTGCAGTGCAAAGAGTAAGTAAGAATGACTGATTTGCTCCTTTCTCTCATGGAGGTTGAAAGATGTACATTCTACATCATACATTATAATATTAAATAAGACTTTGGAAATGTGTCCAGCCAAGCAACAAAAAATATTTTTGCAAATTTTCAGAGAAGGATGTCAAACCTCAGGCTCTTCTCCATAGGCATTTTTAGATTACTTTGATTTAATTAACATCAACAAATCTAAGTTCTGCACTTACTAAACTGATGTCTTACAGAATTTGACATTTATAGTACATAATATTTTATATTTTAATGTAAGGTAGACTCAGAAGGTCCAAAAATAATGAAATTACTTCTTAAAATGTAATTAGTTTTCTAGTATGGGTAATTATTAATGTTTTGCTTCTAGCCCTGTAATAAAAAAAATACATGTGCCTTATTTTATGTCCTATTAAATGTCTAAATGAATGGACAGCTCTGATTTTAACAAGCAAAATATACTTTAGCTGCTTTCTGTAAAAATACTTGAGTTCTTTTACTGGCTGCCAGGTCTCAGGCAGTTCTTTTCATTCTGGATTTATATTAATGAGTTACTACTGGGCAGGTATCATGTGCAGCCCACGCATTTGATTTGCAGGATCAAAGCTTAAAGAGAGATAGGTGGGAATGATTCTTCTGTCTCACACAAATTGCCAGTATTACTCATGTTCCTCACATGCCTCTTTGAGTAGATCATCTGAAATTGTTAGGGAGGAATACAAATCAGAGAAAGATCAGAACAGATAAAATCACAGTGGCAAAGTCACTCTATTGGGTTCTGAGAGCACACATTCAAATCATGAATTGCTACGAAATGAAAACACGGGCAAAAAACTCCAAACAGTAACAGTAAAACCCCCAAACCCCACACAACCCAAAACCGAAGCCTTTAATCTCCCTTATTATTTTCAGAATTTCCTATGAACAGACCAGTTCACTACAGAGACACTTGGACTTGTCATCCTATTTTACATTATCTACAGATGAATGAGTAGAAATACCATAATGATTTTAAGAAGCATGTTGCATAAATAAAAAAACCCAAACAAACAGAACAGAAACTAGAAAAATTTTGTATTAAATGATATCCAACAACTTTTTTTTTTTTTTTTTTTTTTTTTTTTTTTTTTTTAATTTTGTAATCAGAGAGAGATGTCTAAGCTAGTTTAACTCCACAGGTTTGAATTCTATGGAGCAGCTGAACACAGGCACAGTTGAATTTCCTCTTTCAAAGTTCTGTAACAGTTTCTGTATTTTCCTGTCAAAACAGAGATGGGAAACTACAAATGGTAGTTGCTAGGTAGGACATTGAATGACTCGAGTGTGTCCAGAGAAGGGCAACGAAGCTGGTGCAGGGTCTGGAGCACAGGTCGTACGGGGAGCGGCTGAGGGAACTGGGGGTGTTTAGTCTGGAGAATAGGAGGCTGAGGGGAGACCTCATCGCCCTCTTCAACTGCCTGAAAGGAGGGTGCAGAGAGCTGGGGATGAGTCTCTTTAACCAAGTAACAAGCGATAGGAGAAGAGGTAATGGCCTCAAGTTGCACCAGGGAAGGTTTAGACTGGATATTAGGAAGCATTTCTTTCCAGAACAGGTTGTTAGGCGTTGGTATGGACTGCCCAGGGCAGTGATGGAGTCCCCATCCCTGGAGGTGTTTAAGAGTTTGGTTGTCATACTGCTGAGGGATCTGGTGTAGTTAGGAACTGTCAGTATTAGGTTAATGGTTGGACTAGAGGATCTTCAAGGTCTTTTCTAACCTTGATGATTCTGTGATAGCATAGCATAGCATAGAATAGAGCAGTGGAATGGAATGGAATGGAATGGAATGGAATGGAATGGAATGGAATGGAATGGAATGGAATAGAATAGAATAGAATAGAATAGAATAGAATAGAATAGAATAGAATAGAATAGAATAGAATAGAATAGAATATTTCCGTTGGAAGGGACGTACAGTGATCATCAAGTCCAACTTCCCAACCAATTCAGGGCTGATCAAACGTTAAAGCATGTTCTTAAGGGCATTTTCCAAATTCCCTTAAACACTGACAGGCTTTGGGCACTGACCATCGGAAGCCTGTTCCAGTGTTTGACCACCCTCTTGGTAAAGAAATGCTTCCTAATGTCCAGTCTGAACCTCCCCTGGTGCAGCTTTGAAACATTCCCATGCATCCCATCACTGGATACGTCACAGGGAGATCAGCACCTTTCTCTCCCCTTCCCCTGCTCAAGAAGCTGTAGAGAGCAATAAGGTCACCCCTCAGCATTCTTTTCTTCAAATGAGACAAACTCAGAGTCCTCAGCTGTTCCTCACAGGACATCCCTTCCAGCCCTGTCACCAGCTGTGTGGCCCTCCTCTGGATGCATTCAAGGACCTTCACATCCTTCTTAAATGGTGAGGCCCAGAACTGCACACAGTATTCAAGGTGATGCCTCACCAATGCTGAATACAGTGGGATAATCACCTCTTGACCGGATGTGTTTGAGGCACCCCAGAATGCAGTCTGCCCTCTTGGCTGCCAAGGCACGCTGCTCATACTGAGATGCTTTTGGCCAGCAGATCCCTTTCTGCAGGGCTGCTTGCCAGCCACTCCTCTCCCAGTTTCTACTTGTGCCCAGCATTACTCCATCCTAGGTGCAGAATCAAGCATTTGACCTTGTTAAACTTCATGCCACTGATGATTGCTCAGTGCTCCAATCTATCTAGATCCTTCTGCAAGGCCTCTTGTCCCAGGAAGAATCCCACTCCACTATAATATATGAAAGAGAGACAGTCTTACCCTTACAGGTTTGTAATCTAAATGAACAAGATAAATATCAAGTGAAAGTGGAAGTGAATGTTATCCTCCCTGAACGCACATTAGCAACTGATTGATAATGAGAATTCTGTTGCTGTGGCAGGGCTATGAGTCCTGTGTAAACCTCTCAGTAGAGACACTGACATTGAGATCGGTGAGAGATTTTAAACTTATGTATTCTCCATCTGAAAACACTGTCAAACATATATTTGAAGAATATTGTATTGTCATATTAGCATTATTAAAAAAATGAAAGAGAATGCTGTCAGCTAAACAAAGAAGTTAAGAAGATGACTTCAGAAGATTTTTTTTTTTGCCATTTCATGTCAATAATACTCAGAAGGGCTTTTCTGAAGCAAAAAAAATACTCTGCTATACTATTTTCAATCATCACTTAAAAAATGGAATTACTGAAATAGGTGGATGTAGTCAATGTCATTATCAACATGTGAGGATGTGGTCATAATAATACCTCTAAGAGGAAAGGATGTTGAGATGTGTATAATATAGCCCACATTGGAGATCTTTACTGTGTTATATTCTACTGATTCCCAACTTAACAGATACTTTCAAGGGCTAAGGGAGAAACAGGTAAAATAACCCTAGGGCCTTGTGTTATCAGTACTCTCCTACTGGCTAATTTAAAGCTGTCCTGGTTTGTCACTGCTGTGCCTGCGGAGCAGAATACACTAAATAGCTATGTGACTGATGCCATGTTACAATGTACTCCTCTGGCCAGGAGTCATGTAGAATAAATCAACATAGCTTGACTGATTTAAAGAATTGTATAGCATTGGATATGACATTAAGTTAAATTAAATTACCAGGCCTAAAGGCTAAACCCATTACACCTTAGTACAGACCACACTAGAGTGGAATGCATACAGTGAGTAGGTATTTGAACTTTTTTTCCAGGATGGTGTCTCGAAAGGCCTACTTGCAATGTGACTAGGCAGTAACTTCTGCAACTGAGACACAGATAGCAGCTAAGTGATACAGCATGTTACAAGAAACATGGAGCTGTTCAATCTGTGCTACATGAAATTAACTTCTTCCTAAAGGAGGGACAGGAGACTAGAATTTCTGATGACTTTTTATATAGCTTCAGAGCAGGATGGTTCAGATATTACCCTTCAGAATGACTAAGAATTGCTGGTTCTTACATTAAGGACTTTTTTTTTCTTTTTTTTTTTTTTTTTTACGCTGATGGAGAGGATCTTATAATTAGAAACATACCTAAAGGGCATATGTTTATTCATGTGTCTTAGAGTACAGAGTCTCAGAGTTTACAGGATCTTAGTAAACAGACTATTTCTTAGTCAGTTTATTGTCCAAATGCCTCAATGGCATGGTAGTGCTGCGTATTTACCAGATCTTGATACTGTTGCTGAGTTATTGACTTTTACACAGTTATAAGCTTTTATAACCATTGTAAAGAAATAGAAGATTATTGAAAAAAACCCCACCTTACACATGAATATTAACTCAAAGCCAACATTTATATTATTTATAAATTGTTTATTTATTATCAGCAAAAGTCTAATGCCATCTTTAATACATACACTTCCCCAAGTTGTCTTCCTCATTTCTTTAATTCCTCTGTCAGATATTAATATAAAGGATATCAGTGCAAAAAAAGGCTTTCCATAAGATTTAAAAAAACTAGTATTTGCACATGCAAGTGGACAGGGGCTGGGGAGTGCACAAACTGATTATATTCTCTAACACACTTGTCATACTTTTTGGTGAGCTAAAGAGAAATGTGCTTTCTTAGAGTGTAGTGCGGAAACAGTCTTGACTAACAGGAATTTTTACTTAATTTATTTTATCACCAGTTAGCAGAAAACTCTTATCACTAATTCAGATATTGAGAAAAAGAAAACAAAAAGTTAAATGTTTAAGTAAACATCTTTCCTTTTCATTTCCAAAGTTCAGCTTCAGCCAGACACTTACCTCAGTCTTGGCTTCCCTTTTTTCCTTCACTTCATCCCAGTTTCTGGGGAAGGTCCAGGAGGTTGGAGTCACAGGCATGGTGGCTTCAGTCTGCCACTCTTTCTTCTCTTCCTCCACTGATCCAAGCATCTTAGCATCATAATGTCCTTGCCCCAGAGTGGGTCACACGTGGCTGCAGTCCCCCAGGGGTCTTCCTTTCTGTGGGTCACCTGTGAGCTGGAAATGGTTGTGCTGGCACCTGGCAATTCATGGCCTTCCCCACACAAGTCAACACTGCAGCCCTCTTTGACTTAAACCCTGCCATATATGCCCAATACAATGGAGGTCATTCACTTTATATTTGGAGCCCTTTAATCTGGATGCCAGAAAATAGGGAGGTTTACTTGGCAAAAGATAAATCTCTAGTGGGTCTGTTCTCTAGATGGTCTCTCAGTGGGGTCTGTTGTGCCAAAACTGTAAGCAGGATGCAAGATAAAATGGATCTTCCTCTGTCCCAAAGTGACAACTTCAGTGTAGAACTAAAAATCATGTGATCCTCCAGCTCTTTTTAAAGAAACACAAATGCTTCTTGGCTGTACACTGTCCTGCTAGATCTTTGTTTTCACAGAATCCTCTAGCTTGGAAAAGACCTTGAAGATCATCCAGTCCAACCATTAACCTAACATTGACAGTTCCCAGCTACACCAGATCCCTCAGCGTTATCCCTAAGTTTTCCTCTGTTGTTCCCTGAATATTTTTTACACTGCATTATTCTTGAAATTCCATAAACTGCTTATTGTTACATAATTGTAAAGAAACAACAGTAAACCACAGACCTGATTTTAGTAGAAAGACTTCAGCTGAATTCAAGAGAACAGTTTTCAATAATATTAGAACCATAGAAAGCCTGTTTCCCAACAATGAGTCTTGAAAAATATGTTTCTGGAAAGGAACATGGAAGAGAAGAAGCCTGAGGAATCTTCTTTAGGCATTTTAATTAAATCTTATCAGTGTATTAAAGTTAGGCAGAGCACTCAGACACTGATTTTGGTGAACATCTATGGCTACACACTTTAAAATATATCCAGTTTCTCCTGGAGAAAACATTTTCATTTAACTGTTTTCAACACAGCAAGCGTCTTCCATGAGAAAGATAAAACAAGAGAGTGATATGAGAATCTAAAATGCCCTTCAGATTAATAACACTGTATTAAAACTACAACAACCAAATACTGAAAAAACAAATTTCCAGAGTGTGTATAACATCCCTCTTACACCAGTGAACAAGATCTGATAAATGCACTAATTTAAAATATAAATTTAAAATCATGACCTCAGTAATGACACATTCCAATGGAAATTTAAAATTTATTTCAAACTTAAATATAAGATTTATATCCTTTTTTAAAGTTCATTTTCTTCACAGGGGCTTGCAGGCTACCCAGCTGTAGTGGATAATTGTGTTCCTGGGGTTTTCAGATCCCAGAAAAATAAATATGTATTTTAATCAATTATAGACTAGAGCAAAAAGTAAATACCAATATCAAAAAGACAAATATTAATAGAAATGCAAATATGTTTTCCCTCATAGCTGATTTTAAGATATAATTCACATTAAAATATAAAGCTGCTAATTAATCAAAAGCTTTTTTTTTTCTTATGTGCTAATATTAGAAAGTAATTTCTAGCATTTTGTGGATTTATTCATACTTAATTTCATAACATTAAAATCTGCCTCCAGTATGTAAGGGGAAAAAAACAGAGAACTAGAGGCAAAATGACATTTTTCTCTCTTTTCTATTAAAACAGCAAGAATGACTATTTGGAAGAATAACAAATACTTCTGAAATTAAACCAGTTTTTCACAGTTTTTTATTTAATATGTATATACTATGTACATTTGGTTTTCTTAGCAAACAAAACTGTATGCATTATTTCTCTTCCTCACTCTTGCTCTCTCACCTCCCCATCTTACTCTTTTCCTTCACATATAAAACCCAAGGAATAGTTGTTTAATGACAAGCTCCTACTCACTTTAATGGGACCAATGCCTGGTGCATTGTGCCTTTCGTGATAACTGAGTTGCAAGGCATAAATACATCCTCTGAGTCCAGTAGTTCAATGTGGGAAGAGCTGCTCCTTGCCGATGAAGAGAAAGATGATATTATCCCCAATATATTTTATCTCTATACCCTCCTTTAAGACAGTGAACTAGCATTCAGAGCAATGGCATGTAAGACGAGCTAGTGGGGAAACATATTGTTCTATTATTAAGATGACTGCAGGCAGTTGCCTTAAGATCACATATGCACTTTATGTATTGAAGAGTAAAAGGAATTATGAGGAAGATCTCAGAGACTGATAAATTCATGTGCACCTATAGAATGAAGTGAGGAAGAAGTAAAATGCTTGCTCATTGGAAGTTGCGGTGGCTTAGCCCCAGCTGGCAGCCAAGCACGCAGCCAGCCACTTGCTTACTCCCGCCCCCTAGCAGGATGGGGGAGAGAATAGGAAGATTGAGGGTGAAAAAACTCATGAGTCAAGATAAAAGACAGGGAAATCATTTACCAAGTACTATGCATCATGGGTAGAACAGACTTGACTTAGGGAATCTAACTTAATTCACTGTCAAGTAGCATAAATATTTAATTAATGGATTTGGGTACGGGGAAACAAACAAACAAGCTAAAAAGACAAACAGTTAAAATACTTGAGGAAAAATGCCTTTCCTCCTCCCTGCCTGGCCTCCACTTCACTTCAGAGTCCTCTCTTCCCCTCTTCCCAGTATCCATGCAGGTCACTACACTCCAGACACTTTTCCTCCCCACTTGTTACGGTCACATGTTACACTCAGCTCCATCAGAGAGGCATCAGTGGGGCAGAAGGTCAGGTCAACAGTTTCTCTGTGCTGCTCCTTACTTCTCACACTTTTCCTATGCTCCGACATGGGCCCTCTATGAGCTACAGTCCCTGCTGTGAGGTATCTGCTCCAATGTCAGCTTATACACAGGCTTCAGTCACTTCAGGGGGCGCCTGCTCCACCTTTTTTCTCTTCTGACATTGGTCCTTCCCCTGTTGCTTCTTACAGTTATTATTCTCTCCTCCTCCCACCATTGCGTTTTCCTCAGTTTATTAAATGTGCTTTCCCAGAGGCACCACCAGCCTTGCTGATAGGCACAGCTGTGTCCTGTGGCAGGTCTACTGCAGAGCCAGCTGGAGCTGGCTGTGTCTGACATGGGCAACCCCTGGTTTCTTCTCACAAAGGCCACCCCTGCAGCCCCTCCGATTACCAAAACATTGAACATTGTTGTGGACACCCAATACAGAAGTCTCTAAAAATGTGCAGTTAGAAAGATGTACCCATATGATTTGCAAATGAAGAGATTTGACTAGTATTTTATTCAAAAAAAAGTGCTCTGTAAATCAATGCAAAAAAATGTTGCCTTATGTGGCAAATAATGGGTGATGAGTAAAGGAAGGAAATAAAGTTGTATGAGGACTGTTCTACCATCAACAAAAACTTCTAGATGAAAGATGGATGACTCATATCAATAAGATGGAGAAATAAAATTAATTTAATTTTGTAGAGCATTTACTCTAGTGGTAAGATGTTCTATAACTTTATACATCTGAGGAGATGGGAGAGGAAGAATCAGAAAATCAAATTATTTACATTCAAACTGCGGAAGTTGCACTAATTATTTTTTGATGATCGGCCATCTACTCCACTCTGGATCTTTACCAAAGCACAGAATATTTTGGAATATATTTAGATTATAATTTGGAATAGATTTAGATCCAGATAAAAGATTTTGAATATTGTTTTAATGACTTTCTTAAATCCACTTTATATAGCTGTGAATAGTGCACATCTTTCCATGGCTGTTACTCACTCATAATATTATTTATTACATTGACATTTTATTGTAATTTTAAAAACAAAATTTAGATATTAGTTACATATACCAACATAATTCCAGAGTGTATGAACAAATTGGTATTTATGAACACTTTATGGTGCATTACATTTTTCTTCATGGTTAGTCTTGCCCACTTTATATAATCTTTCTCCTCTCAAATCCCATTTTTGTGGCATCAGTCTCAGTGCAAATCTGGGGATGTGAAATCTGGCCATTCTGACTTTCAATTGCTTTGGGAGGGCCAGAATTCTACCCCTCACTTCTATTACAAAGAGGGTTAATAAAGACACAAAGTTTAGGCTTTAAAAAGACTGACCTGATTTTTTTTCTCTACAAAAATTCCAGTTAAAGTCAATATATGGTGGTCTTAATTTTATTACATCCTTAATTGTGAGTTTGGGGGAATTGTGTGAAATATGTGAGAAAGAAAGCTGCTAAATGACAAAATATTGACACATTTTTGTTTCCCACTCATGCATTTTGATTCTTCCTAGGATGTTCCATCTCCCTAGATCATTACCTTCAACTATTGTCATCTGTTCAAAGGGCTCCATCTCACCAGGAACCATAAGAAAATGATAAAGTTTGTAGGATCAGTTTGCTACCTGGATAAAAGCTTAGTGAACAAAAGGTAGTGCTATAAAGTGGGTATAAACTAACATTATGAGTGTGTGCGTGGGTTGTCTAAGGTACATGAAACATTATGCTGAAATTCAATAACACAATGGTAGGTCAGTGACCTATCATCACATAGAGTGTGTAACAGAGAAAACAGATATTTTTAAATGAAATCATTTGATTAGTGAAGGAGTAACCTGTAGATAAATGGGGTACAAGAATGCTGTGTGGGACTTTTCAATTTGCAAGTATTCTTCATTACAAAGCCAGCTTGCCACTCAATAATAAAAACAAAATTGCAAGACCAAAATCGATTTTTCATTTTCATACTATTTGTTCTTTATTTTATTTTATTTGTTGTATAAGAGTATAGTATTTGTGAAATTATGGGTCCAGGTGCATAGTTTTTGTACTATTCAATGTATAGAATTATAAGGAAACTTTGCTACAATGCTCTGAACAAAAACTTGTGATCTGACCCCCACTGTGGCCTCCCTTCCCATCATCATTCCCACTCACTGCAGTGCAAATGCTAACATGCACTTCAGGTACACAAGTAGTACACATATTTGACTCAACACTTCTATTGCCTGATATTGATCCAAAACTCAGTGAAATCAGTGGAAAGAGTTGCACTTACTCTAAGGGACGTTTGGTTAGCTCCTGAGCTGCTGACTGCTGCTTTCCAAGCAAGAAGGCTGTATGGTGCTGATGGCAGCCTGCCTGTTAGGATTGTTTCCTGTGCATCTAGAGAGGAGGTTATGCTCCTCAGTGTCCTGGAGTGAAATGCGTGATCAGGTCAGAGAAGGGGTATAATCTCTAGCTGGAGTATGTAAGGCATAAAATGTTTCTCTCCACTCCTGACCCATATGTCACCCACCTCTTCTCTCACACCAGCCGGAACGCATAGTGGTAAATCACCCCTGGTGACAGATTTCAGTCCAGCTACAAGTGCATTTTGCCCCTTCTACACTTCTTTTGGGCCCTGGGATAATGGCCCTGCTCAAATGTTTGGAGCTTGCCATTTTATTTGGGATACCACAGAGATTCCATAATTTCTTTGTGCCGTGCCAAATACTGTGCAGTTTGGGCATCCAAGAACTGTTACTTGCCATTATCCCTTTATCCTCCTAGAACTACCTAGTTCTAGCTGCTGTTCAAGACAAGATAGTGCATCAGTCTGGGTTCCTGTGGATTCTAATTACTTGTGTTCCTAAAATTCTGCATGGAATGGTAAATCTTTGCATCACAGTCCTCAGAAAACTGAGGCCCATCCCCACAAAACCATGTAGATGTCCTGCTCACATTGGCGTTGCGGCAATTTAAACACTAATGCATCTTTGTGGACTAAACCATAAATTGATATAAACATTTAATCTCTCACTGAAATCAGAAAATAGCACTCTGAAAACTTAATTGTAATAAATGTTTCATGGAAATGTCATCCTCCCTGTGACACCAAGGTGCTAAGCTAATCTATAGATGTTCCACCCTGAAATGCCAGCAGCAGCCTTGAACCCAGATTCTTTTCAGTGAGGTATGAACAATTACTACAATTACTACAAAATGTTGTATATGTGCTGTACAGAAAAATTCAGTAAATAAAACATAAACAGTAAATTGTAAAACCAGAAAATATTACAGACGATTAAATCACTTAAAGCGGATTCAGATAAAATGTTTCATTACCATCTAGGATCTTTCCATTAGGTCTTTCCCTCCCATAGCTCTCAACCCTGTCCAATTTCAAGTCTGCTGAGAGTGATTTCAGGCTCTTTGTTTCATTTCAAAATTCAACTTCAGAGATTTTCTGTACAGGGGTCTTAACAGAGATCTGAATCAGGCTCTTATCTGTACAAGCAATCACTTGAAAAAATAGCTTAACCGTTTGAAAAATGTAGTGGAAACAAAAAGATACAGCTAAAGCAAGGATCTGTCTGATTGTTCCCTAAAGGTTAATGGATGTTCAGAACTGGTGAAAAGAGGAAAAAAAACCAAGCCCTGGTTTCCCCAGCCTTTAAGTGGGACACTTCTGAATTGATATGGTAAAATTATTAACCTATTAGAGTCTCTATCGACATGGTTACTAATTTTCTAGTTGTACTAATGTTGCTTTAGTAAGAGGGCTTGAGTCTTGAATTGGTAGAAAAGTCCCAATTATTTTCTAAGGGATTTAAACAATTGACTTCTGGGGATTTTTTCTTTTTCTCTCCCTCAAAATAGCTAACTAAAAAAGCTAAAAGTTTCCAATAAAAGGAAAAAACCACACTTAATTTTTAAGAACAATCATGGGTTTAAAAATAAAACTAATATATATTATTTATTAGCCATTTTTATTTTTTAAAAAATTAAAGAAGTTTTTTCTGTTAACTCTTTTTGACTTAATTCTACAGTGTTCGATTTATACACAATAAAGAAAAGGAAGGATATGATTTTATAGAGCCTTTGACTTATGCGTCTTTGGGAGATAGGAAATTATATCCTCATTCCTCTCTCTTACCCTTTTAATACTTTAAAGTGTTATTCACTTGAGCTCAGGGAGAAACATTCTGCTGACCCTCCTGCAAACTACAAAGGGTAGCCTTCACCTTGCCTACTGGCTTTCCAATTCTCATTTAAAGTTTGAAGTAGAGCTGTAGTAGACAGAGCAAGTAAATGTGAGAGTTGGCCCATGAGGTCCATATACAAGCACCACATAGAATTTCACTGAGAAAATTATTTGAATATTATGTGCGATATGGTATAAAAAAAATCCCAACTGTGTTTAATTGCTACTGAAGTTGTTGCCTCAGTGTATCTGGAACAGTTCTCTGGCACTGAGGCC
Organism: Athene cunicularia; assembly: GCF_003259725.1. Classification (NCBI taxonomy): domain Eukaryota; kingdom Metazoa; phylum Chordata; class Aves; order Strigiformes; family Strigidae; genus Athene; species Athene cunicularia. The sequence continues at coordinate 135,268,181 of NW_020799095.1, forward strand.
AAGTGGTGTGGAGCAGCTGCATACATGGTATTAAATTCCCTAATACTAATTCCTATAATGTGCCCACTGAGAACAGCTCCTGGTTCATGCTGACTCCCAAACCCTGCCTGAGATCTTCCTTTGCTAGATTACCAGTTAAGTTAGGTCAAACTTTCTCCGGGATCATTCCAGCAGTTTAAGAGTACAGATCAGACTCCAGTGTCTGAAAACATTCCCTGCCATGGTTTAATATAGAAGAATAGATGTATCTTACTGGGCTTTGCTAAAATATGTTCTTTCACCTGCTTAATAAACATTATTAGGGGCTTATTTACTTTTCATGTTTCAATTAAGTAGCAAAGTGCTATTGAATTAATAGGATTCTTGCAATATTCATTTTAATGTAATTTTGAATAATAAGAATACAATGTAGAAAAAATATTTATATTTTTCAGAAAGAGGACAACTCAATATTTGCTGCTGTGTTGTATATAATAAGAATATAATTTTCTGATTAATTCTTAAAATTGTAAAATAAAGCTGATGATGTATATGGTGATATTTTGCAAAATAACAATGTTGTACTGGTGTCCTGTATAAATATCCATGCTGCAGCACATAAAAATGATGTATTTGCAGGTGTAATTTAGGTGAAAATAATCTCTTTCTATAAGCAGTTATGCAGAAGCTTAAGGAAGACATTATCAGATGGAGTTCAGCTGAAAAAGTAGGTTTCTGTGCTGCTAGTAAGTGTCTATGATGCCCATGACTGATAGGGAGTTATTTGTTGGGTTTTTTTTTTAATAATCCGCTTAGACACATAAGTGTCCTCTTGTTCAGTGTGATCCAACAACTCCGCTCTCTGTATAACTGCACTGTTGCAGTACCTGTGAGCCCTAATGATGGATGCTGGTGTTGATAGTGCTGTTTGCTGCAGTCAGAGCAAGAAGTGTTATTTTGATATATAGTATTGCAAGTGTATGTCTTGCAAGGCCTATGAATGTCTGTTGATGTGGAAGCTGCTAGCATGCTTTGTAGGAGAAAAAGTTTTAGGCTTTATAAGTTTTATGCTTTGAAAGTTGAATTCTTTTACTGTACAGATGCCAGAAAGAGGCATCCAGAACAAGAAGAATCAAAGGAAGTGTTCAGAGAAGAAAATTAGTGAAAATCAGTGACATTTTCACCTACACTGCTTGATACTCGTTTTAGCTACAAAATCAACTTTATTTGGGCAATGTGCATCAAAAAAACCCAAACCTGTGTTTAATCAAGTCAGCCCAAAGACAGGTGACATAATTATGGTTATTAACTTGCTGTGTTTGTATAAATGCAGCTGTAGATTGGCAATTAGATGATAAAAGCACTCTTTCTGAGAAATCTGAGTTTTCCTGGCTCTCACCTTCTTTTCATGCTGAGGTTGCTACTCTCAGGTGCTGTTTAGTGAGAAGTTCAAATTAGATTTATCTCTCAAAATCTGCTAGATTAAAAAAATGTAGAATGTATGCATAGGCTTTATTTTCTTTCTCTTTACACATATTGTAGTGAGTATTTTTCTTAAATATAGTATATAATTTTCTGAATTTACTTGTTGCCCTCTCATATAGAGTTTTCAGTAAAATTTTTAACTCAGTACATGTTTATTTGGGCAAGCTGCTTGAACTTGTGTTGGTTCACAGCTCGCAATTGTTGTAATGTTAATGGAGCTGATGAAAAAGGGAATAATGTTGGTAATATAATTCAGCCTTGTTAGTACCTGGTATAATACACAGTGCTCTAAAGGCTATTGTAATCTTTGCCTGGCAGGGGCCTAGAGGAGCTCTTGTATCTAGAGGACAATGGAAAGCAGAATAATTAACACAGCTGCTCTGCACAGGAACTCTAGAAGCGTTGAACTCTTTCATGTAGTGAATTCACATAGTAGACAGTTAGGTCAATTTTAGGGTTGTTTTTTTCTACCCAAGCCACAGAGCATACTCAGTGCAGATCATAATTTAGCACTATAGATCCTTCCCTTAATGATCACAGTCAGGAATTTCTTTCAGTTTACGTTAAAGAAAATGGTTCAGTGTGTGAGTTAAATGTGCTCCAAGCCACCTACTTCTATTATAATCTGAGTGTTTGTAGGTGAAATTAGTCATCCATAGTATTGTAGTATTATGGCACTCAGATCTCTCAGGGAAGTCTCAGTGCCTGGGAATAGTTGCTAAATTAATAAATTAATCATGTATTCAGTTAGCTATGGCATTACATCCTTATGAATTAGTGAATTTGGATTCCTCTTTCCCTTAATTTAAACGTTTTAATTTCTTCCCATGGGCAAAAACATGAAAACAAATACCAAAGCACGGCATGATAATTATCCTGTAATTAACGTGGATGAAGGTTAATTGGAACTTTTTCCCACAAAATATAATGCAATATTTCCTTATAAAACACATGATGAGGTTCAGAGTGTCCGCTGTGTTACTTAAAATAGGACTTGACATGACATGCTTCCGTACTGAAGAAAGTGATGAGAAAATTTAGCTCATAGTCACTAAATACTCTCAGATAAAAATTTCCCTTGATACCTGTATGCGTAAAGAAAGTATTTCAGTCTGAGAAGTTGGGTGCCAGCTTCCCACCTAAGCCATGGTAAAATTCCCAGCAGAGGCAGAGGGAGGTTTAAGTGCCTGCCCACTAGCTGCTGCTTCTGCTTCTCTCTTTTTATATAAAATACTGGTTTATCTAAATTTTGTTTATATAAAGCAGTTAGAGTAGCTCTCTGGGAATCTGAACGTCTTGCTTAATTTCTCAGTTTAAGTCTAAGGCAAGTCAAACCTGTGATGTCCTACTCAAAAGACTATACCATAGTGTAGAGGGAGGACAGACTGGGAGAGTAGAGACCATGTAACTTATCAATCTATGCCAGAGGAAGCAAGCAGGAGCCTGATTTTATTATCTGATGATCAGAACATTCATCTTAAAAAGGGAAGCAGGTCACAGGCTCCCTGTTTTTTTTTTTTGTTTTTTTTTTTTTTTTTTGTTTGTTTGTTTGTTTGTTTGTTTTAATTTTTATTTTTTTAAATTATTTTATTATTTTGTTTTGCTTTTCTCTGGCCTATTCTTTTCCAAAAGAAAATATGCAAAGAGTCCTGTGACTGAGGATAAATCCTAGATTTTCCCTCCCCTCTTGTTGCAGTTTAACCTTGGTAGGCAACTCAGCCCCACAGAGCCACTCACTCACTCCCCCTCAGTGGGATGGGGAAGAGAATTGGAAGAGTAAAAGTGAGAAAACTTGTGGGTTGAATTAAATACAGCTCAACAGGTAAAGCAAGAGTTGAGAATGCAAGCAAAGCTAAATATATCATTCGGTACTTTGTATGGGCAGGCAGGTGCTCAGCCATCTCCAGGAAAGCAGGGCTCCATCATGTGTAACCGTTACTTGGGAAGACAAACATCATCACTCCCAATGTCCCACCCCTTCCTTCTTTTTCCCCCAGCTTTATATTGCTGAGCATGATGCCATATGGTATGAAACATTCCTTTAGTTGGTGTCAGCTGTCCCAACTGTATCCCCTCCCAACTTCTGGAGCACCCCAGCCTACTCACTGGTGAGTTGGTGTGAGCAGAAAAGGCCTTGATGTTATGTAAGTACTGCTCATCAATAATTAAAACATTGGTGTGTTATCAACACTGTTTTCAGCACAAACCCAAACCATAACACTACAGAAGCTACTATGAAGGAAATTAACTGTGTCGAAGTCAAAACCAGTGCATCTCTGACCACCCTAACTACTAATGAGCAGGCAGACTTATTTCTCAGTTAATATTTAGTAGTTCCATGTAGCCTGGAACATCTTAGCAAATATCAGGCAAGACTCTTCTGATCAATCTGGCAGTCCTGATCTTTGATTTTTTTTAGTGGAATTCATCTTTCTTAAAAGATGATGGCCTCAGCTGTACACAGGTTTTCAGATATGGTCTTTTCTTTTACAAATGCTTACTGATACTTCGATTTTGCACTTCATGTATTTTTGAATTTTCCCTTACCTGGCTATCACACTGGTGGTCCATGGTCACTGTATGACTGATTACCATATGAGGTGTTTCTCTTGTGCTTTAATGTGATGATCCCTATATGACAGCAAAGCTCTTTTTAACACTGTTTACATTTGTGATACTGTAATTGCTAATGATTTAATCTAATTTCTATTTTTCCATTCTTTAAGATGATCTAAGTTTTAGTGTTTAATCTAGACTGATCAGTATCGACTCTTCTTTTTACTGTCTTTTTTAATGGGCAAATTTAATCAGGATAAGCCCATTCTAAACCACTTCGGTAAATTATTTATTTTTATATTTATGATTTTTCAGGCAATAAAATAATGCAGTTTGCGCTTTTTTTTGGTGGATTTTTTGTTTGTTTTGACTTTTTTTTTTCATTAGAATCCTTTAATTTACCATACTAAGAAGGACTAGGCTTTGAAAATGTCTAATACATCTTCCTGAACAGAGCACACTCTTCTCAAACAGAAATCACTGAGTGAAAGCAAAAAGGTAAAGTCTGGCAAGACAGACCAGAGAATTCTGAGAGAGCTCATGCTTTGGAGAGTCTTCTTCCGTATCATATACAGCCGCACTACTGAGCCCAGGAGCTGGAGCATATATGTTTAAACACTCATCTAATGTATAATTAAAATATCCAGATTATAAATATTTGTCAAGCTTTTAGCAGTGCGTTCCAAGGGTTAATCAATATTACTATTAAAATGTTCCATCTTGTAGTCAATCATTATATATATATATATATATATATATATATATATATAGTCAGATTATAGATATATTTTTTAAATTAATAGCTTACATATTTTCTAGAACAGTTTTTCTTTTAAATCAGCACTACAAAGGCTTTCATAGACCCTTTGTAAGAATTCTGAAATTAAAGCAAGGGATATTAAAAGCAGTTTTAGCACAAATAAATCTTTGAGGATAAGAACTTTACAAAATAATTAACTTGTTTTTATTAAAAAACCAACTACCAAGAAAGGAATGTTTCTTACAAAGCCTTTTGATATCTCTCTCTTTTAAAAATTTGTTTCTGTAGGCTGACAAAAACCTCTTTGTATTTCTGTGAGGTTTATTAATCGTTATTTGGCATTGTTATTTTCCCGTAAGAGTAAACAGAATCCTTTCATCATGATTAAGTTCTTGCTGAAATGTTTATTTGCTGTGGAGTTGTGGAATGCCTTGTATAATTTTTCTGCTGTCTAAATAAAAGTGTGACTTACTATATGGAATAAAAAACCCCAGGCAAACAAATAATCTTCATCTGGAGCAAGTGACTTCAAATATTATAGAATCATAGAATGATTTGGATTGGAAGGAACTTTTTAAGATCATCTAGGACATTAAGATCATCTAGGAATATCTTTCACTAGATCAGGATGCTCAAAGGCTCATCCAAGCTGATCTTGAACACTTCCAATGTTGAGGCATCCACAACTTCTTTGGGCAACCTGTTCCAGTGTGTCACCAACCTCATTATAAATTTTTTTTTTCCTTATATCCAATCTAAATCTACCCTCTTTCAGTTTAAAATCATTGCCTCTTGTCCTGTCACTATAGGGTCTGGTAAAAAGAAGTCTTTATCTTTCTTACAAGTACCCTTTATATCAATTTTTTTTTTTTTTTTTCTTTCTTTAAGCCCCTTTATAAGCAATAAGGTCCCCCCGGAGCCTTCTCTTCTCAGGTTGAACAGCCCCAACTGTCTCAGCCTGTCCTAACAGGAGAGGTTCCATAATTCTGATCATTTTTGTGGCCCTGCTCTGGACTTGCTCGAACAGGTTCATGTCGTTCTTGTACTGTCAGCACCATAGCTGGATATAGAACTCCAGTAGAGTGTCGTAAGAGTGAAGTAGAGGAGGAGAATCACCTCCCTTGACCTGCTGGCCACGCTTCTCTTGGTGAAACCCAGGATACGGTTGGCTTTATGGGCTGTGAGTGCACATTGCTGGCTCATATTCAGTTTTTCATCCACCAACACCCCCAAGTTCTTTTCCACAGGGCTGCTCGCAATCCACTCATTGCCCAGCTCGTATTTGTGCTTGTTATTACCCTGACCCAAAGACAGGGATTATGTTTCCCCTTTCCCAGTCAGTGGGAACTTCACCAGACTGCCACAACTTCTCAAATATGATCGGTAGTGGCTTAACCACTTCACCTGCCAGTTCCCTTAGGACCCATGGATGCATCTCATCAGGTCCCATGGAGTTGTTCATCTTCAGGTTCCTTCGATGTTCCTAAATCTGATCTTCTCCTGCAGTGGATGTTTTTCATTCTCCCAGTCCCTGCCTTCACCTTCTGCAACTTGAGCAGTGTGGCTGGAGTGCTTGCTCGTGGAGACTGAGGCATAAAGGTCACTGACTACCTCAGTCTTCTCTATGTCTGGGTAACCAGGTCTCCTATTTCATTCTGGAGAAGGTCCGCATTTTCTCTAGCCTTCCTTTTATCACTGACATACCTATAGAAGATTTTCTTGTTGCCCTTGATGTCCCTGGCCAGATTTCATTCTATTGGGGCTTTAGCTTTTCCTAACCTGATCCATGGCTGCCCGGACGATTTCTCTATATTCCTCCCAGGCTACCTGTCCTTGCTTCCACTCTCAGTAGGCTTTTATAGTAGAGAAAAATCTTGACCTGTAGAGAATTGGAGAGAAGGAAATGTTTGATGCCAATGTCACTCTGGGGATTGTGTGACAGTACAGGTAGAAAAAAAAAAAAAAAAAGGGAAGCTCCATTTAACATCAGTAATTTCGAGCCAAGAAGATTGTAACTCACAGACTTGAATCTTTGGATCATGCTTGTTCTAGGTCAGGCCTACTGAAGAACAAACCTGAAAACACACATAGGTGAGGATTTGTTGTTAAATAAAGATGAAGGAAGGCAAGCATCTGTGTAAACATTTTGATGACTATAAATTTTCTTACCAATTGATATTTCCAGATCCACTGGAAGAATCTGAATATGATGATCTGAATTTGATGTATTCCTCATACAGAGAAGATTTATTGCACTGAGATGGTGTAATGAGATTTTATCAGGTATCTTCAGAGGTCTGAAAATCCTACCAGACATCAGTAGTGTATGTCTCTCAGGTTTTCTTTTTTGATTGGTGCCTTCCTCTCGTGCTTTAATCATGCACTCACATGTGGTAATTATAATGGCATTGGTAAACCTGATTTTTCTTCTGTTGTAAATAGACACATGCAGCATTTCAATGGCTGTATCATTGTACTTAATTAGGATACTGATAAATCAAGTCTTGTGCTGTTTGAATTACGTAGAAAGACGTTTCACTGTTAAGTGCCATCAAGAAGTAGCTTACTAGTTAAATTTACCTCATGAATAGTACTGGTTTGTGTATTCCATTGCAAGTCCACATGTCCAGCGTCCTCTTCTGTTTCCCACCTCCTTCAGGTCCACCTTCAGGCACATTCTAACACCTTCACTTTGGTATATCCCCAGAGAACATGCCCCAAACCCCTTATTTGCCTCAGGCATCTTGCATTCATCGGTGATCACAACTGTGATGCTTCTTGACTCCACATATACCTTTCAACACTACTGACCATGGCTTATACCCATAAGCAGAAACAGAACAAATTCTGGCATTGCTTTTGTAAGGAACTGAAGGAAGGAATGCCTCAAACATTCATCCACACAGAAAAACTCAAGTACAAGCTGTGGCCTTTATGATTAGTCTAAGGAATGTGACCCAAGAAAGCAGGAGTGTATTGAAGGATGCACCCCCACTCCCTAGAAGTTATTTTGACAAACTCCTTAGATAAGCCTCAAAGAGGGGAAAGTGGACTCAGTGAAACCAAATGTCTCTCAAATACAAGGACCACTAATCACTGGCTCCATCGTGTAAGCCAGATACTTTGTGGGTTTTATTGTGTAAGCTGGACACCATACAGGCTTGCTAACGACTTTGTGACTTTGCCTATGAAGAGATGAAAAGGCTTGATAAGAGGTGAGCATTTCTGTTCCAGAAGCTGGATGATTGCTTACGAAGCAGGAAGTCAGAAAAAACCTGTGGGAACTGAGGAAAAAACAAAGGTGGCAGGGTGAGTATGACCACTGACTCAATTGGACGAGGGTGTTGATGCACCTCACTCCCTCTCAGTGTATGCACAGATCCCATGCTCCAGCTTCTACCTTGTCTTTCATGGAAATGAGTTCATGGAATGCCTGCCTCTCTTTGTGTAGTATGTTAATCAGCTGATAAAATGAACTTAAAAGGCAAAGGGAAACTTTGCTGTGTGTGCACCCACCACCCAAGATTACCGGACCTGAGACAACGCTGGATCCAGGGGTGGTGGCTAGATTTCTTTGCCTCTCTTTCTCTCCTTTCTTTTTCTTTCCTTTCCTTTCTTTTCTTTCCTATAGATTTATAAGAGACAACATTGCTTATTATCCTTTTCCAAGTTTAAGTTTTTTCTACCACAAAGAAAGCATTTTAACTCGTCCTTTGGTGTTATTTCACCTTGACTTATTAGCAGGGCCTGTAGTGATAGAGCAAGGGGTAATGGTTTTAAATGAAAAGAGGATAGATTTAGACTAGATATAAGGAAGAAATTTTTTACAATGAGAGTGGTAAAACACTGGAACAGGTTGCCCAGAGAGGTGGTAGACGCCCCATCCCTGGATACATTCAAGGTCAGGTTGGATGGAGCTCTGACCAACCTCATCTAGTTGAAGATGTCCCTGCTTATTGTAGTGGGTGATGGACTAGATGACCTTTAAAGGTACCTTTCAACACAAACTATTTATAATTCTACAATAAAACTAGTTGATAACTAGGCTATATGAATAGATTTCATCCTTACTATTGATACATGGAAATGATCACCTGCTTTACTTATAGCAACTTATAATGATTTCTGAATATTACTTAATAATCCTGCTTCCCCTGTATGTTCTGTGGAAACTTACCAAGAACTACTGTGTTTGGCAAAACTAAGAGACATGTCCTTGGAAAGCAGATGGGTTCTAACAAGTTGAGTCTTTGTGGTGAATATAGCCATATATTGGTGGTAGAAACTACTGTACTGGTGCTTTTAGATAAGATAGAGGTGGTAAACCAGCTGGAACCACTCTTGTTGGTTCAAGAAATTTGCTAAGAGAATCTGCGCATGCTCTGAGGAAAAGTACAAGGCGAAGAAGACTGAGAGCCTTCCTCCAAGAGACCCCTGAAGATAATCACCAGGAGGCAATGCGCAGGCGCAAAGATAACATGAACTGCTGACACCAGCCTTACTTATGTATATGTATATTTGTATTATGTAATCCAATGAATATGGATATCCACACTATAAATTTTTGGTAAAATGTGCTGTGGGTGTGCAGGCTTTATGGAGAAACCCCTTGCACCCCAGCACCAGAGTAAACATACTTGCTTTATAACTCTGAGTTGTAGAGTCTGTTTCTGTGAATCACTATACAATTGCCAGTGCTAGTATGCTACTTCCACAATGAAAAATATGTTAACATTCCAATAAAATCAGTTTTTAAAAAATTATGTAAAAACACCCTATGTTACAAGTTCACATTTGTCACATACTAATTCTACAAGATATGTACTTATAACACCCCTCTAAGAACAATTCCACAAAAGCACTCAAGTCAGTGTAGCCTGTTTGATTAACCAAGGCCAGGTTGGACGGGGCACCTTCATTTAGTGTCCCTGCCCATGGCAGTGGGGTTGGAACTGGATGGTCATTAATGTCCCTTCCAACCCAAGCCATTCTATGATTCTGTGATTATATAACTTTGGACTTTGTGTTTTAAATGCATTGCTGATAGAGAGAGCTGGGGGGGGAGGAAAAAAAATAAAAGGAAAAAATAAAAGAATAAAAAGAGTTGTTCTTGACCCTAAGACTACTTATGAGGACTCTTAAATGTACCACTCAGAATGTTTTTCTACAGTATTGAGAAAATGTCATTGTCAAAAAATAATGAATTTTGTGACCAACCTGTTCCATAGAAAAGCTTGCAACAGTGTACATGATCATGTGGGGCATTCTGATTTCTTGATTTCATTGTTGGGAAAGCAGTGTCTTTGAAGTTTCATCAAAGGATGGCATTTGCCTAATATCTGTCCAGAGTAAAGGCTCTTAACTCATCATATAAACAAGGACGTATTTTGGAAGCAATCAAATATCAACAAACAAATAGAGACGTAAGTGTTTAGGTAGTCTGCATAGAAGAAGTAAAGAATTGTGTATTTCTAGTCGAACTGAAAGACTTTCCGAGAACTTCCTACTAAGTAGGAAAAAATATTCCAAAACATTTCAAGTGAACTTTATAATATTATGTCGTTGAGTTATTCTATGATGCCTTATATTTTTCTTTTTCAAGTACTTGTAATATCTCAGAAAAGCAAGATTAAATAATACAGTAAAATAAAACAAAAATTTTTCATCAGAATTGCTGGAAAAAGAAGTAATTTCTATAAAACTTTGACTAGCTTTAGTCTGCAGCTATTTATCTTTGGAAAAGTTATGTACTATAGAAAGTTATATACATTTTAAGGGTATTAGAAGTAGTTCACTTCTAAGAGGGAAATTACTTGCTTTTTAACTGTTAAAAATGTGTGTTTATATGGCTAGTATGCCATGTTTATATCACCTCAAGACTGAATTATAGTTAGATTATCTTGTATTAGAACACTTTATGACAGCACAAAATTTTATTATTTATGTGTTATACAGAACCAATGTAAAGAAAATACTGAAGTAGGTTTCCTATAGGTTTTAGAACACCATGTATTATTTACATTTTATAGCAAGATAGGTAGAGAGATTTTAAATAGAGCTAAATCAGCACCTCCCTTAGAGGAGGTATAAAATTTTGTCCAGACAGAACAATCTAGCTTTGCATGCTAATTTTGATCTAGATTTTGAATGGACTGTGTTCATACCTTTGGTTTGGAAAAAAATTACTGTAACATTGTGAGGGTGAAATTCTGTAGATTATCCATATTTATAGTGAATGATCTAGGCTGGGGTTTGAACCTTATATTATAGTTTCTACTGGTTAAAAAAGTCCCTCTGGCATGTATCTAACAGCTGCATGAAAATTTTAGATTAAACATAAATGATGATGGGAGAACTTGTCATTTTCTTGCTTCCTTCCACTGAAGACATCTGGGTACAAATAATTAATACAGTTTGCAATCCTAGTGGCACACTTGATTCCTTGCCACTTTTTGTTACCTATTGGTGAAGAGCCAGAAACAAAGTAGACTATTTTTGAAATCAAAGATTTAATGAACTCATGCCAGATCTGCCCTTTAACTGGTATTTGTAACTTCTGTCTTGATCACAGTAATTTCCTGTGTGTCAGTAAACTTCAGCTGATGTTAATTCAACCAACATGCTTCCCCTTTTTCTGAACTTGCCAGCCTACCTGCCCTCCTAAAGACCCACAACTCAGTGCATCTGTTTCTTCCACTAGTAACTTATCAAATAGTGTGTAAATTTAAATGTTTTCCTCATTTCAAAGTCTCACACTTGACTCTCCTAAGTTATTCAAATAACTGCCACACTGATCTTTAGTTTTCTGTCATGACACTGCTGTCAGTCTTAAGAACAGTTTTCTTAGCGTGTGGTCAGCCAGAGTTTGAGAAATGGGCACTTTCCCAGCCTTTGTAGCTTGGTCACACAGACACAGAAGTCTGTGGTAGATTAAAGAACTGAACCTATGTTTTTCATTGTCTGGTAGGCTTTTCTATGTTTTCTTTAGACCTAAACTTCAAAAAAATGTTATTTACATTCATAAAATTTTACTATATAGGGGAAATGGAGAACAGGGCTCCAGTAAGTTAAGTACAGGTAAAACTAGGGAAGTCCCTGTCCCAAGAGTGTATCATGTTGGTGTTCTTGGCAACATTAGGTTTATAGTTGACTTGATCTGAAAGGCCTTTTCCAACCTAAATCATAGAATGGTTTGGACTGGAAAGGACCTTAAAGATCATCTAGTTCCAACCCCTGCCGTGGGCAGGGACACCTTCCACTAGCCCAGGTTGCCCAAAGCCCCGTCCAACCTGGCCTTGAACACTGCCAGGGAGGGGGCAGCCACAGCTGCTCTGGGCAACATGTTCCAGTGTCTCACCACCCTCACAGTAAGGAATGATTCTATAATTCTAGGATTCTACGATCTAAACAAGTAAACAAATACAAAGGTGGAGAAAGATATAAAACAAAGTGATAAACTAAGTGATATTTTGCTAATGTCATATTAGTACCTCAAGGCATTTGGGTGAGGGAATAATGAATAGGGGGAATAAGAGGAAGATATTTTTGATGGAGTAAAAGAGGAAAGAGGAGACTGGCCATGAAATACAGGAGAGAAGACAGATAGAAATAAAGCTAATCTGACAAGTTCATGATAGAGATTTCTGGAAAGACTAGGAGGTAGTGAATTAAACAAAGGACGTAACTTTTAATGTAAAAACTATTAAAAAATGATGTGCTACTGATGGGAACAGAAATGCTTTCATGGTGCTCTGAGACTACTTCTGTGATAATTGTGCTTGGTAATTATCTTGAGTGTTCTGCAGTTGTCAGATCCACAAAGTCATGCTCAAACTGATCATGTGTCAGGGTATTTATGCTATGTCCATATTGAAAAACAGTAGGTACATGCGATGGCAGTAGAGCTATCCCACAGCGCTTGGCATCTCAACACCACAAACCTTCCTAGTACATACCTTGGTCTAACTATTCTCCTGTTGCACACTTTATGGTCCAAATAGAAATGTGTATACATAAAAATAGGTAAGACCACTACGTATGTATGCAGGTGTAAAGGTCCAACACTGCCAATTGTCCTTCCTTGCCTTTGCACACTTGTAATAGTCAAATCATCTCCTAATGCTTGGGAGAAGACTGGACTATGTATGGCTGCCACAGGGTCATTCATTTGCTACAGAATAAGTTAAAGTGACCATGATGTACTACATGTACCTTAGAATCAAAGACTTCTTTCTTATCCTAAGGGGCATGTACAATTTTCTAAATCAGATTGTGTTTTACTACTTTTCTTCCTAGATATTGCCAGGATCATGACTGTGTCAGTCTTTGGCAGTGTCTAGTGCAATTGTGTATTTAGCAAGACCCAGATTTAGCTTCCTGGTCTATACATCTTTCTGGGGATTTTTATATTATGTCAATTCATTGGGGAAGACACAGAGGACTGGTTGGAGAGGACTCTCTACAGTGTTACACAGGAGCTCCTAGAAAATGCCAGAGAGCTTAGATGAGATGGTAAAGCCCTGTAATCAACTTCTGCAGAGGATTTTAAGATTAAAAAAAAGGGAAAATGGGGAATTTACTAATGCTAGTAGGGGATTAAGTGAAAGGAAGAACCTTTTCCTTATGTTGTAGTCTGTTCTGAGCAGTTAGTAGTTCAAGTAGTTCAAATATTTGCTGTTCGAGTATTCCTCTGGTAAGTGGATGGGCATTTGTGGTTTACAGAGCAGTTATTCTGTACTATTCTGCCCACATCTTCATCCAGAAGATGACCATTTCAGAATTCTCCCAGGGATGCTTCAGTTAGTGCTGGATGAGAACTGTCTAGAATATCTACTGTATAAGGGGGCAGATTATAATTTTGTTCCTGAGAGGTCTCCCATAAGGTATGTCATGAATAGGACTTTGGGGTAAATAGTAAATGTGGTGGGTTGACCCTAGCTGGATACCAGGTGCCTACCAAGGTGCTCTATCACTCCCTTTCCTCAACTGGACAGGGAAAGTAAATCTGATGAAAGGCTCATGGTTTGAGATAAGGACAGGGACATCACTCAGCAATTACTATCATGGGCAAAACAGACTCAGCTTGGGGAAATTAATTTAATTTATTGCCAAACAGATCAGAGTAGGATAATGAGAAATTTAGAACAAATCTTAAAATACCTTTGCTGCTCCTGTCCCTTCTTCCTGGGCTCAGCTTCACTCCTGGCTTCTCTACCAGGGGTGGTGCTCAAGTTCCCGTTCTCCAGACATATATGACTTTTAGCTTTTATTTTTAATTTGAGCTATGCTTACTAGCATATATGGAGCTAGGGCATGCCAGATCTTATTGCTTTTTCTTCTTTATTGCTGCTTCAAAAATTTCCTGTTGGGAAAACTGTGGTTGTTCTTTCAGTCGTTGACCAGGTCATTGGTCTGTCAGTTCTTTGACACATACTTTTGAGAGTGTATACAGATAAGAGAGAGGTAAAGATTGCTTGTTAACCCAGCAGAGGTGACCCAGCAGCATGTGACCCAACAGGCATGTTATGAGGATGATAAGAACTGAAATGGTGGTGGAAAAAGCTGAGTGTCAGTAGGGGCAGCTGTGTCTGTTTTGTTCACTAAAGCTCTTTGCCATTGATTCAGAACTGCTGCAGGGCTTCAGACAGCTCAGTTTCACAAAAGTCAGTGCCAAGTATTGAAAGGCTGGCATACTATATCATACTACTGAAAGAATTTGATTCTGTGAAGTCTGTAAAGGACATATAATTCTTCTGAATATTCGAAAGTGTAGGGGGAATCTATGTTGAGACCTCTTTGATGCTTGTGTTCCATGAGCAGCAGAACTATTGCAATCCTGTACTTTATAGATTTTTTTGCTTTATATTTCTACCCCAGCATAGTAATTAGATGTTTCTGCTAGCAGTGTTTCCTGTATCTTAGCTTTTCCACCCCTAAGACTTTATAAAACCATTCTTGTAATTTCTTCTCAAACTTATTCCTGAATAACAGATTACTCTTAAGCTGACACTACAGATTTCTGCTTGCTAAAGACACCAAACAACATCCCTCTACTCCAACAGTAAGAAAACACCTATTGCGGGTATTTATCTGGCATTTTCAGAAGTCTTTTAGGATGAAATTTCTACAGAGAGACATGCCTATTTTTATTAAGTGAGAAGAATGTTTCTCTTTATTGACTATAAAGGGACTCTAGACCACCATTTTAGATTTCAATGTCCAAATTCAGATTTCTAAATTTGGTGAGATTAAACACACTGTGGGTCGAGAATGTACATATTGTCTGCTAAATGCATTGGCTTTCATTGATTTTGTACATCCCATTGTCTCTGGTGGGATCCTTTGGTGCTCTGCAAAGCAAGCAACCATCTCATTTGGTCGAAGCTGCTGTGGGCCTGTTTATAACTGAGTTTATGAGGGGCAGCTAGACCACCCAGGCACAGGTGTTTAAGGGGATGAGGGAACTGATCAAGGATTTCAGTTCTGTCAGATGGCATTTTTGTGGTTTGGAATAATAACTACGATAATCTTAATAGGTTCTCTTTGACAAAGAAATAAAAAGAACACGGAACAAACATCTCTTAATTGGATTTTTGAAATTAAAAGCACATAAATAGCACAGTGCGTGGCAGAATCCTGTAAACTACATGAAACAGATGAAAAAATACTGTATATTGCAGATGAATAACCTCTCATAAAGGGAGTGTAGGTAATATTTCTATTTGGCTGACTGGATGAATAAGGTGGTAGAAGTCTATAATATTATAGATATAATTTTACCTGACACTTGTGTTTTGTTATAAAATCACCATTGTGGAGACCAGCTCCCTGACTGCCAGTCAGATATTTTTAACGTTAAATTGAAGTGACTGACTCTGTTGCAGATAGCTGTAGGCTGCATTTCTACTTCCTGCTAAAGGGCTGAGTAGAGCACTACCATGGCAAAGAAGCAGATTGATTACACTGGCAAAGTAGTTGCTAGGTTTTCATTTGTATTTGGACCATTATTTCTTAAGCAAGTTAAAGGAGTTAATCTGAATTTCAAATTCTTTTGATATTGTAGTTTAACTAGCTGAAATTGCTGGAATAAGTAACATTTCTTAACATTTCAATATTTAAATCAGATAATAACTTTTTTTTTTTTTTTTTCCCCCCTGTTTTTGACCCTGGAGATCAAAGAGCAGCTGCTTACAAATAACAGCGAGTAGCCTACATCTCCATTAATGTGAACTAAGATGCGTGCCCATTGGGTCTATTACCATTATTGACAATGAATTCTAATGCACCTATGATCAAATACACGATTTTAGCTATAAAGTTTCTTTCTAATTTTGGCTTCAAGTGTAATGTGCTCACTTATTAACTCTGGTATTGATCCAAAGCCCATTGCAGTAGGAAGTGGAGTATTTTCACTGGAGTGATATATATCTGGTATTGACTGCTGTGGTTCCAGACTTCCCTGAAGTCAGGATGAGTCATCTGGCAGAGGATGTGCCCATCATCTTTCATAGGCACTGAATGAGGGACAGATTCTGTGGCTGACAATAAACAGGTCACCTCATACAGACAATATTGGCAATGAGATCACATATTAGTACTTAGCGATTCAAAATGTTCTGGTTCAAGTGTTCCAGATTTCAGATGCTGAGAACATTCTTTTCACAACTTCTTTACATCAGAACAGGGCTGAAAAGCTAAATTGTGTAAAAATACTCAACTCTATCCATAAATTCAGAATAACTGTGTTAACAAGCAGATGATCTAATCTACAGGAATTGCTGTGTAATTCAATTTATCCTTGAAGCTCTTCCTTCTGTAATGTATTAAACAATTATGGATTATGATTTTATTATTCCATGGTATATTAATTATAGAAAAACAATAATCCTTAGCATATTATCAATAAATATTCTGGTTATATTTACTTGGCTCTCAATTATATGTTGTTTGATTGTTCTTAAGAGGGAACAACTAAGTAATTCTAAAGACTTACTTTACCTTAGCTCCCTGAAAACTCAAAGCTAATTCTTTGTACCAAGAGAATCTGGATTTAGCACATGTAGTTCCCAACAGGCATCCTGGGAAGAGTGTTGCCCTTCTCCCAACAAAAGTCACATGCTTTCTAGCTCCTGCAAAGTAATGTATCTGCATTGAGTAAAAAATATGGGTTTTAAAGAAAAGATCTGGAGACAAATTGTACTTGGCTTTTTAAAGTACTGAAATAAAAAAAAAAAAAATGTATAAAAACCCCCTGTAATAGATGCAATAAATAATTAAAATAATGTATTTAGTAGAGTTTGCTATCTTAGAGAAAATTCAATTTTGATTAAATATAGGTGGGCTCCTGTGGGATAAATACTGCAAAATCACGCTACAGAATTTCCCAAATAGTGAAGATAGGGACCACTGAGGGAGTAGTATAAGCTATCTCATTAAAGCTACAAAGACAACAAGTATAGAAATATTTTCATAGTGCTTGGTAGTGTAAGTATCAATAGCAACAGAAAATACAAAGGGCCAATAAGCATTAGAAACAGGGAGGCTCAAATTAGTAGTTTTGGGAGATAATATAATCCGAGATACAGAGGGGAGACACCTAGGAACTGTAGTGTCAGGAAAATTCCTGAAGCAGTTGAAGCCATCAAGTTAGGTATCAGTCCAAGGAACAGTGATCTTTATAGGCAGAGAAATATTACCAGAACATGTTAAAATTTTTCTTTCTTTAAGGCTTTTTGTATGTATTGTAATATATAGATATAGAGCAGTATCTGTATTTCTGGACATATCTCAAGACACCTAATAAACATAAAATACAGACGGACACAAGAATGTTCAGTGATGGCCAGTAGTAGCAGTGAGGGACTAGTTTATGACAAAGGCTAAGTACTATAGCTTGGCAAAGAGTAGCTATCAGGGAACATGCTAGCAGTCTGTTACTGAAGGATGCAGTCAACCAGGAGCACAGTCAAATTTTATAGCATAATAAAAAGAAGTGTAAAAAGAAGCAGAGGGATGAAATTATGAAAGGAAAAGTTTAGACTGAATAATCAAAGATGAGTTCTTGACAGAGAGATTTATTTTCCTTGGAAATGATCTCACAAAAGAAGCAATAGAATTTCTACAGCTAGGAAAATTTAAATTAAAGTGGACAAAATGCTGGTGTATCTACACTGGAGAAGAGTCTGGCAAAGAAATAGATTGAATTGCTTAAGAGTTACATAATTCATGTTTATATTCTAAATTACATTGGCATAAATAAGTGATTGTTCTGTGTCAGTCTGCAAAATTACCTCTGTAAACGAGCTGATCAGAATCTGTTGTTTAAATTTAAGTGGTTTTGTTAAGATTTTGACGGCTATCTATTACCTTCTGTGTTTTTTTTTTCTTGTCATAAAACCATCTCTAAATTTCTGCAGTGGAAACATGGAAAACCAACAAAATTCTCTGTTTCTGCACATGAATATCATCACCTTTCCACTGTGGCAGATATTCCTTATAAAGTTTTTTGGAGATAGAATGTCTGATCTGTGAGAAAATTAACTCAGGTTTACAAAAATTTTTACTGTGACTATTTAAATGAAATTTTCTTCATCACTTTTCCACAACAGTCACGGACCTGTCATGTGCAAGGCATCTGATTGTGAGTCATGAAGATGTACTTTGCAAAATAAAAACATGGTTTTGGAGGAGGTCTAGCTGAGCCATCAAATCCAGTCCACTTCCCACAATTGCAAGCAACTGTAAAAAAGATATTTTGTTCAGGAAAATGCACGAAATATCTACTTTAGACTCCCTATTTACCACTCACAAAATACTTCCCAAAACTTTACGATAGACTTCTGGCCTGGAAGGGAAAAGAAAGGGGTAGGCACGGAGAAGGGAGCAGCAGGGCACGGCCAGTACGATGCTCTAACTGAGCTTCCATTAGACTCGTGTGAGGAGAGTACAAATTCACTTTGCAGCTCTGTTTCCTTGAAAACAAAAATGTCAGATAACCACAGTTAGGACTGAAACTCATTTACTTTAACTAACTATGCTGATCTCTTTCACAGTTCCTTTCATATCTTTTCATATTTTGCAAAGCAATGCATTTTAGAAGCTGAACTATCAGAATTCACATGCAGCAGTTCAAAAGTATTGACAGGAACAAAATTAGGTCTCTTGGATTAGTTTTCAACCACTTTAAATTTGCATAGTCCCACAGAGACAGAAGAGGTGTAATGGAATTGAAATAATTTTTATCAAGCGACGGTCAGCTTCAGATCTCACAGTGCCATGCCCCATTCTCTAGCACATGTTGCTTCACTTAATGACAGCTCTCCTACACTCACCAGAGTGCGTTGTCTCTAAGGAAGCATGTAAACAACGTATGCTGCTGCTTCCTGTGTATATTCGTTTTTGCGGATGGAGAACTGTAGTCTTCAGGGCTGCCAATGATTATATAATGTCAAACTTCACAACAGCAAGTCAATCCCGCTCCCTCTTCTTTCACCATTCCATGCCTCACTACTCCTTTGTTTTCAAGGACAATTCTATTTTTTTTTTCTTGTTCTAGATATCTGGAATGGTTGCATGGACACAGTGACAATGACATGTTCTGTGTGGCTGCAGAATTAAGGAGGAAACACCTGAAGCAACTTTTATTTCCTTTAGTGTTTTATAAAATAATTGAGGAACTACACAACAGCCAGAATGGTACATGTCTGTTAAATGGATGAAACCTTAAAACAGATATTCCTCTTAAAAACATCCTACTTTCCCTATTCTGAATGTTAAAACCTTTGTTAAGTAGGAAGGTGGATGTTAATTGGTTATGAAAAATACTTAGCAACTTGTCTGTGGTTGTTTTTGACGTTTCTTGAAGAAAAAGACAAACCTGCTTTTCTTGCTGAGGGCAATTATGGCATGAGGTTCTTAAGCAATGTCTAGGTAGCAAACAAAGCTCATCATTCATTGTTATTTCACCTTCTAACAAGATGAAATCTTTCTGGAGACATTTATTTTTGAATCCTAGGGGCTCCCTTTAATAAGACAGAAAATGATGTACAAAGTCATACTTTCAGAACAAAATGATGCATTCTTTGGAATGATGGGTCTGTAATCATTGAAAAGGAAACACAAATACTGGCTACTGTCAAGATGGTACATTATGATAATTTTTGTGTACTATTCCACAGTATAAATGTTGTTGCTTGTAAGTTTTCATAACAGTAATAATAAAAAATGTAGACGATGGTACAGAGGAGGGTGGAGAAAACTATCTCCCAGCTAATCACCTCTAGAGACATAGTTTGATTTTACGAGAGTTCTTGACATTGAAATACACTGCATACCCCAGGGTATGATCTCTATCAAACATTTTTATGTTAATAAAATAGGAATATTTTGAATCAGAGCTATGAGATTCTTCTTCCTTTTTACTATCACAACCTTCCCATTATAGTTATCTGCAGTAAATCCTAAAAGTGAATTGTGCTGCTGTAGGAAAACAATTTATCCAGTGATAATGTCCCATCAAGCACAATTGGTTGGCAGCTCTTACGCTATTATTTCAAGGACAGCAAGTTGCCTCATTCTTAAAGTGAATGGCACCCAGCCAGGTACTGTCTGAAAGAGACTGAAAAACTACAAATTGGTGTACTCTTTTCTTTATCTCTCTTCTCTGACCTGGTTAGGAAGAGATGTGGAAAACAGGCACAGCAAGAACGAGAGATGCTAGGAGTGAGCATCTGAGTGAGCATGGAATGCGACTCAGCAGAAATCTGATGGGACTGGGTGACACAAGGGATAAGAAAATGGGGCATGGAACCATTAAATCAGACTGATTAAGTGGGTCTGTAGTTATCAGAGATAATTGCAAAGAGATGACTGTTTCTTGATTTATGTGAAAGAATCTGGTGGATCTGGTAACATTTTCCATTGTACAAGTAACTAACTGAAGTCTTAAAAATAATGGTGGATTGACACTAAAGTATCATAAACATATAATGGTTTTGGAGAGTGACCTAGTTTTCAGAACTTGATTAATCCAAATCACCTTTAAGGTGAATGGTTGATGCTGGTCCTTGGGGGAAGGAAAAAAAATCTAAATTTCTACCAGTTTAGGAATATCAGATTAGAAGGACCTCACTGAGCCATGTCCAGTGACTACTATCTTACACAGCCATATTTAGACTTTCATAAATTTACTAGTACTAAACTAAGTCTATGATTTAAAAAAAAAAAAAAATCTTAATTCTGGATAACAAATTAATTAATGGACATAATTTACACATCTTTTCCAGCATGCTAGGTCATGCAGAAACAGCAATCCCACAGAAAAATATCAGGGGAGGAATGAAGTATACTTCAGGATCCTTTAAACATTCCCCAGAGTTTCCATTTTTTATGAAAGCCATCTTCTGCCTATAGTATAGAGCAGTAGAGGTGGATTAGAGAGCACAAATCAGCCTCTGCCTGAAATGTTAGAAAGCTGCTCGTGCTAGACAACAAGTACAACTTTTCAAGGAGACGATCTGTGTCTTGCTCCTGTTTTCAATGGCTACCAAACATGAAAAGCTAGACTGTCTGACCCCCAACCAAGAAAAGTTTATTCTTTCCCTCCTTGTGATATTTGTAAATTCTATATTAAAAAATCCATCAAAATAACTCCACAGAAGGGTTTCTGTTTGCTGTCATGGAAATTTAATGGGTTATTCTGGTGTGGACAGCAAAATACCAAGGTTTATCTCAGGATCTGCTGATAGCTGAGAACCAGAACTGTCTGCATGGCACCAATTCAAACAAGCAAATCCTAAATGTATGTAAAATATGCTCTGCTTTGTCATGCTCTGCTTATAAAAATAAACAGCTATCAAGCTTTGGTAAACATATCTGTACGGTCATAGAACATAATGGTAAAAATATCTGAAATAAATAGCACACATTTTCAATAATTGTATCTTTCAAGCTTAAATCCTATTTCTGTTGTTCCTTAAGCTCACATAACTTTTATTATCTTTTATCAATCTGGCATATTAGCCAGTTTTCTAGTCTCAGAATCAAAAAACAACTTATACATAATAATTTGTTTAATTTGAGGACCATTAATTAATAAAGTTATATACATTCAGAGAAATCCTCATGTATCTACATGTAAATCTACTCATGTGCATATATTGTGAGAAACTACAACTTTGTAAGTTTAGAGTTAGTGGGGAAAGCAAATTTAGGATACCAGAATATCTCTAAATAGCAACTTGTTAAAAGCACAGTCTGTTACGGTATGGTTGAGGATATAATATTTCTGTAGTGAACTTAAATTCATTCACCAGAAGGTGCCAGTCTTGATCCATAAACCCAAGAATCTAGTAATTGTATTTCAGTAAATTCTATTATAAGGGTTTCAGTGGAAACTAAAATCACAGAGTTCTGGTGTCAAAGAAGGCAGCAGCTAATGAACTCTAAAGGTAGAACACAAAACAAATTCCAGAACAAACATAATACTCCATAACAAATCTGGGAAAAAGATTAATCATTCTTTACTGATTTTTACATTGATGAAAATAATATTTTCCCCATGAAGGAAAAGGCAGGGGAAATAGTAGCTTGTAGGTTGCATTTACAGAAGGTATTTCTTCAGCTTATATGTGTTACTTTTAATTTTTATATTTTTTATTTTTATATTTTGATTGATGTGGACTAAGTATGGATCATTACAGCTAAGAGGGTTTAGACTATGAAGTACTGAGTTTGATTTGTTGAAATTGATTTTAGTCCTTGAACATGTCACCAGAGACATATATCCAACTATCCACAGTAATACGTGTAAAATGACTTTTCCTCCTAATGTTATAGATCCTCCTCTTATTTTACATCAGATCAAAGAATAAGACTAAAGTCTGGAAGGTCTTAATGTGGCATTCTTGCACACTACTTTTATATAGTGCATGCATTTTATAGTGGTGTAGCCTCAAGAGCAATTGTTTATTTTGCCAGCAGATTTCTTGCTTTTGCAGGACTCAGACTTCTCCCTTGTTCAAAAAATTTGTTCTCTTTGTGCATCATGAGAAAGCAGTCTGCTTAATGTATGAATCTCTAAGCTGTTCCTTGCACTGCTACTTCAGCCTAAGTACTCTGCTACCTTAGTGAAGCGTGTAGTGAAAATACCTAGATACACAGAGAGATGCCTGAAATTTCCTGTGATTTGGAGTCTATCACATAGGCTGTCATAGAGTCTGACAAAGGCTGAGAGTTGCAGCATGGAGTAACAGCTTCATCCTGAATTTATTCCAGTAATTAGACTATCACAGCTACCACTTGTCATTTCCCTGATTAAGAAGCAGGAGAAAAAGGAGCTGTGAAAAAAAAAAAAAAAAAAAAGAGAAAAATACATTCAACCTGTTTTCTCAAAAACATTGAATAAACCATGACAAAATGGATCCATTTCTGTAGTTAAAGCAGTTGAAGCAATGAGAATGCTGTGAAAATAGCTGGAAAACATTAAAAAACCCCAAACTGCAAACACATATCTGAATGCTCATGAACAGAAGGCATGGAGGTTGGGCTGGAAAACTAGTTTAGTTTGAGAACAGAGTGATACTGAGAGAAATATATTTTTTCCCCAGACCTTTGTGAAATCAAGTGGTTAAATACTTTCCTGGATAAATATCTTGGGTCAGGTCATTTCACAACTTTGATGTGAGACATCTAAAGAATAGCATGTGGCACTTTGTTAGTGCTGAACTAATAGCCTCAGCATGGTATTAGGAACATAAAATGACTGGAGGGACTTGCTTTCAAATAAGATGTAAACCTGAAGTCCTCAGCAATTAGATTTCTGAAAGGATCTTATGAATGGCCTAAACAAATTTCTTCCTGATATTTTCCCTTGATTTCCTGTGTAAATGCACAGCTGCATCTGTGCAAAAACCCTGGGTCTGTTTGTTAGTTTACCCCAATAACTTCTGATGAATACCTGTGGGCAAGTTTTAGTTAAATTTGACAGAACAGGAGAGGTCTCAGAATCCCCATGCACTTCATGTTAATGTCTACATAAGGAAGGGAGGTCCCATCAACACCTGAACGAAAACAAAGCACAGGAAAAAAACATGTGTGTCTTGGTAGACATCAGAGAATCAACTTTTCAGGCTAGAGTTTTTTCTACATGGTTGCTCTAGTGTCAATAATGCATGTCTTCTCACTGGAGCTTTTCCTCTAGTTGAGGTAGTCATAATGCTTCTTCCCTTTGCAAAATCTCTGACATCTAATAAGAAGTGAGTTTCAACAGCAACCTTATTAAAATTCACTTACAAAATAAATCAACCATGAAACACAAATCCATAGGAACCCAAGCTTCATTAATTCCACTTTCAATAGAACTATTTGTTTGCTTACCATGATTTCCCTGCAGTTTAGCTACAACTGTACATAAGGTATTTTCCCTCTACTTCCTGAAGCTTTGGTGCATTTAATCAAAGCTTATATAGCTCCTGTAAATTATGCAGAAATAAAGGATCTGCACATTAGTATTTTTTGTTTTGTTATTTGCTGTTGATTTCAACGGGACAATACAGGAAGGAAGATACTACTCATTACCAGCCTAGAGGTGGGATTCATTGCTCCAAACTTTGTGCATTTACAGTGGAGACATAGACATCTGAGCTAATTATTTAAACTCCCTTTATAGTCACAGGAAAGAAATAGGCACTTCCAAAGTGTGATTCATCTCCTCCCAAGGTTGACATCTAAAACAGGCCAGATGAATCACTCTCTAGAAGTGCTCTTTCTCTCCTCTGACTGTAAAAGAAATTTGGACAACTAGCTCCCATACAGATCTCTGCTGTTGCAGAAGCCTAGAGTTAGGTGATGTGGAGGAATTTTACAGATCTAGTCCTGATCTCAGTTATACCAGTATTACTGTGAAGTCCCTAACCTGGAAGTAATGGCATAATGATTATGAATCTTAGATCTTATAGGTATTTTTTGAGAGAAGTTTAATAGTAAGCATTTGTGATTAAAGAAACACCACTGTTTTCCCTTAGAGTTATTTCTCCTCCATGGAATGCATGAGGCACCATGGTATTTCCTATCTGAAAAACATAATTAGTTAATAGGGTATTGGACTGCAAATTTGGGAGAAATAATATTTGGATTTTTGATTTTCCCCTTTCCCAGGTGTTTTTCTATGACTCATATGATTCAAGCCCATGTATTTTTAGTAAAGCTGGAACTGGAGCACAAGTCTGTGGTGTCCTATGAAACACTTTGATTTTCCTCCTATATCTTTCATGTAAACAAAAATTCACCCTCTAAAGAATAATAGGGATCTCCATATAAAAAAAAAAAACCCCTAAGCATTATTTTCAGTCCATCTAAAAAGTACTAAAAAGCATCACTAAATCCCACTGGAACTCAGGGTAACAACCCATTTCAAAGTACTAATGTTCCAGTAAAAAAATTAAACCCTTATCTTCCATTTAACTGTCTAAATGCCCATTTCACAGCAGTAAGCAGGCAGATGGCTCTGTTCTCTTTCTGCCACAACATTCATTTTCTGTTTTTATCTACCATGGTGAAACATTTTTTGTCTCAAAAAGCTTAATACAATGCACTGAATATACATAAAAGTCTACTCAGTAGTGCATTTTAAAAATTTTGGCTTTAGTGTTTATCTTTGATTTATTAATATTTTATATATTTAGGTGTATTTTTATTTTTGATATCTCTTATAGCTTACAGAACATGCCCCAGCATTACAGAAATTCTAATATGATGAAGATAATTTGCACAAAATCTCCATGAGAATTTTGTAAACATGTGGAGAGTATAACTGACTCAGGGAGTATGATTCTTATAATAAAATGACAAGAATTTGAGATAATGGTTACATAGATCGTTTTTGCTTCTTTTTGCCAAATGTAGCTTGGAGAAAGGGCGGTAACTGCAACTAGAACTTGTATCTCTTAAAACTTTTTGCACCATACAGTATAACTGCATGCCAGAATAATGCATCACTGCACATTTGGTCTCCTAAGACCAATGAAACAGGCATATTTTACAGCAATTTTCATTTATCTGAACATACAAATCCCTGAATCCCCTTCTTTCAACCTGCCAGATTCTTGTAGACTGAGTATGTTTATGTAGGCAGGAAACAAAATCTGTGTTTTATATGAAAGAATAAAAAAGCTACAACACTGAGCATGATTCTGTACATGTGAGCTGACAGAAAAAGCAGCAGATACATGAACATCTCATTAGAAGACCATCCTTCAACACTCTGGCTAAACACATTAACCTGCGCATGACTGTGCATAATCCTGTTGACAGTCATATACCTCCTGCATCATTATAATTTCAAATAATTCCACTGTAAAACAAAACAACTTACACGAGCAAAGAGTTGCAATAGAACCTGATACTGCAGTAGCTTTATCTCATTTACTTTCAGCATGACAGTAAGGACAGAGGATGACACTCATGAGTTCGCACATTTTAACAGTGATGAAGAGGCCAAGGTCTGGGTTCCTGTGAGCCTTTGGTACTGTTGCCCGATTGCATACAGATCCAGAGCCTGTCACTGAGCTTGTTAGAGGTGTACTCTACGCTGTGGCAAGCAATCTCATGAGTCATATCCACTGATAAGGACCTAGAGGTTTCACAAAGGTGATACTCTCAGCCTTTGAGGTGGAGGATGTCAGATTTATTGCATGTGCCTAAGATATTGGTACAGGAAAGAGAAGAGCCAGAAATTTTCCCACTGACACATTCATCCTTTTCCACAGCATGCGTCAGATTTTTTTAATGTTTATTAGTAGCTGCCAAATTCCATAGCTTGACAGAGGCGAGGCTTCTGCTCCTTGTCCCTAGGTCTACCCAGTAGCAAGGCTGAGCATGTATTCCCAATAGGCACACAAGCACACAGTGCATATATACATGTACATACTGCTGGCAGCACAGACTAACACAGAGAGAAAATGTTAACTCACATGAACACTTACAGTGCCAGTGGACTGATCCTGGTCCCCGCTCTGGCTGGGCAAGATAGAGGTCCATTCCTGGGAAAATATATACACACAAGTACAAGGTGGATGCTTCTGGCAGCTGGATCAGACACTCTGTCTGCCCAGTATCAGTCCCTGGATCCCAGTTTCCCCAGTTGCCAGCACCTGCACATAGAAGTCCCCACAGCTGCAGCCCCACTGTAGTTGCTGATAGAGACCAGACCCATTTGCAAACAGCAGCAGAGGCACAGCCACACATGTAGACACACACACACACACACACACACACACACACACGTCTCAATCAATCCCAGACCCCAGTCTCTCTGGGAGAGGGCTGAGATATCCTGGCCCCTCCGGTAGGCAGCTCACAGATCCTCCAGGATCCAGCTTTGATGCTTTGCTCCAAAACTCTTACCCTACTCACTGTCCAGTCCTGCTTGGTATTCACTGCCATCACACGCAGGCTCCAGTTTGCTGCACTCAGACCCTGAACACACACACACACACACACACACATGCACATGCATGCACACGCATGCAAATGCACCCACACACACGCACGCACACACAATAGGGAGCACCTCACCGGGGAGAAGAGAAATGGAGTTTAATGAGAAGACAGGACAGACTGTGCTGGCTAGGCACAGGGCATGGACAGACTAGCTTGCTAACCAGCAAGCTTTTACAGGCAACTGGCACCTTTTATCGCCTTATCCATCTGTTGTCTCACTCTTTCTCTGCCCCATTTTCTTTTAATCCCCGCCTTTCCTCACCTTTGGCTTTTCCCTTAAACATCTCATAATACACAATCTTGCACACTCCCTGAATGCTCTTCCCCTGTATCCCATAATGAGCCCCATCCCTCAGGGCCTGTGGGGCTGATGCTGTCCAGTACAGCCCTGAGCAGGGGCTGGGGCAGGGGCTCGTGTCTCTGGCTGGGGCACTGGTGCTCCCCCACCGCCCTCTGCCTCCATGCTCCTCTGGGCATGGGAGATGAGCTTTACATGCACTATAAGTATTATTCTTTTTTCTTTTAAACTCAGCGTAAGATATAGCATCTTTAAAATCAATTCAGATAGAAGCTACGTTCCAGAGCTGTCAGGGTAGGACTAATCTATATTTCTCCTTCTATTCTGTTCTTCATCTCTTGTGTTGTTGGCAGACATAGCAAGGACACAAAAGTCAAGAGCAGCATTTCAAAGTATAAAGGACAACAAAATATAAGATAAGACACTCCAGCCACCCAAGGAAAGGCACCATAAGTACTTAAGGACGTAGGTGCGACCACTCATTGTGATTCATGTACTTCCAGCAGTGCTGGATCCTTTTCATGATTACTGCTTTCACTTCACTCACATATCCTGCAAGGGCTGTGTTCACATCACATAAAAAAATATAGTATTAAATACAGATGAAGGACACTTTCTGAACTACAAGACAGGCAGTCTTTAACAACAGTAGGAGCAGCATCAGTGAAAGTCATGTGATGTCCAAAGCTGTGATTACAGGTTGACAGATCTGAAGTAAGATCCTGAGTGTTGTGCAAGTATCTTCATCTAACTCCAGGCAGATACAGAGTACAGTCTAGGAGAAAAATGACCAGTCCTGGAAGCCTGATAGTGAAATAGAAAAATGAGTTACAAAAGGGAAAGGTTTACCTTTGCATGAAGCATTGAGCTGAAGGTCTGTGGCACTCTCCACTCAGTCTCTACTCTGGCCTTGGGGAAGGTTAACCCAGACAATTTTTATGTTCAGGTTTCAAAGTTCAGTGCTGAACATTTAGGACCAAAGGAACACTCCACCAAAGTGAGCTAATAAAAAAAAAAAAATGTGTTTAGAAATTTATAAATACAATCAAAGAGAAGGTAACTAATGCATTAATTTCCATTACTATAATATTTTTTTAGAAGGTCTTCTGGATACCACCACACATTCTCAATTATAAAATAATCTGATTCATTATTTTACTAATTAAAAGCAATCTAATAATTATAAATGAGCACTGATAGTCTGCTGGCATACATTCTAGGAGAGGTTAGCAGATATATCTACTTTGATGATGGTGTCTTTACATTCAATTTGAAAAGTAGTTTAAGGTGTCAGAAAATATGCCATAATTACTTTGAAAAACTGCAATGTTTCTCTAAGACCAGAATCACTGGTAAGACACCAAGATCCTCACTGCAATGGTGTGTGCTTTAATCATTGCATGTTTTCAAACTTTTAATAGCTCAGGTGAAGTTGTTTGAACATTAAAAATTTATCTATAGCTGCTTAATGATAACAGCATAAATTATACTGATTATAAGATACAGACCTTTAAGTTAACAGAAACTTAATGTGAGAAATTCATGTGTTGAAGGACATTATGCAGATAGGTATTGGTGGATGTGACTGTACATAGAGCTTTCTGATGGATCAGCCCAGGGTCATGCCAGGTCATGAACAGGTCTACAAAAGTACTAGGTTGCCGCCAGAGATTTTCTTTCTGCTGATTGCTTTTCTTTTCTGCTGCTGCAAATGCCATGCTCCAGGCTGCATTTCATTCCTGGTACCACGTGAGGAAACATGAGGTAGAGGCCCAGCAAACACCCTCAGTCTGTGACTTGACAAGTCTACAAATTGTGTGAACAGAGATAGACATTTAACTACCTCTTTCACTCTGTAAATCGCCCTGAATTTAGAAGTGTATACTTCTTTTACATGTTTGCTCTGTTAAAATCATCTTGATGCTCAGTGCTGAGAAACTAGTGAAGGCTCATTGCTCGTACGCCTACACTTACAGTCTTGGCATAATTGTGTCTTTCAGAAAACTACATCTATTGCATTTGGCTGAGTATACTGACGCTTCAGAGTACCTTTTTTGAATGCTGAGCCCCTGCTTAACTCTGCTTGTGCTCTGCTGATTTAATTTATTTAGGTACTTGGAAACCTCTGCAGAAATGACTGTGAATAAACATTGTTTCATTGTAAAATTGCAGTACAAAACGTAACTTGAACCAGCTAACGTTTACGCTAACGTGACTGTTTTAATTACAGGAGACTCATTTAGTATTGAAGGTTTATTATTATTCACACTTCAAAAATGTTATTTGACATATCATAGACTTTTAAAATTGTTGCATTATAAGGATGTACTCCTATTGGATTTGGATTGGATACCAATTTGTCTATATATTATAACATAATTCTAACTTTTTGAAATGGGTGAATAATTTCTCCTTGTAACATCAAAGATGGATGGGGCCCAAATATTTTATTCTGAGGCAATCTAAACTCCCTTGTTTAGGAGAAATCAGAGAATTGCATGTACAAGGCATGTAGGACTGGGACTAAGTGGCACTTGGCAGCAAAGCAAGGCACAAAAAGTGAGGTCGGTTACAGTGCTTTTTTGGTCATCATCTAAGTGAGTGTCTTTACCACTGATTTCCCCCTAAGATTTTGTGCATGTAGCTTGGATAATGGGTAAAACAATTTTTCTATGTGCCATATAGCAGATTCTCTAATGTGACTCATCAGTCTACTGTGCAGAGCAATGATAGTTCAACCAAGTTGATATTTTTGAAGCTAATGAGCCACTGATTGGTATCTGAGTGACTGAAGCTAACAAGATATGCTCTTTTCCAGAGATTTATAGTGATGAATTAATTAATATGATCCCAAATTCCATCTCCAGTGAAATACGTGCCTTTCCTGGTAGCTTCATAACACTGAGCAACTGCTGAATGTGCAGAGTCAATATGAAGCTTTGCTAATGGAATGCCAACGTTTAAATGATACTCTGCGAATGTGTCCATCCACGTACTTTAAATGTAAAAGTGAATTAAAAATATTAGAAGGTGAAAACAGTTAACAGGATTCTATGTGTGTGAAATGTGGAATGACTAGAGAAATAATATATTTCTCTTAAGGCATTCTAAAGAAATAAGAATATGTCTTTCCACAGAAGTGAATTAAGACAATTTCTAACTTCATCTTCCCTACAGAAATATTGTTTTAGGAATTACAGCTTTTCAGCCATTAGAGCACTAGTGTTCATCTTTCCTCTGTCTCATTGGACAAATCATGTCATACCCTTTTATGCTGACTTGTACAAGGTTGGGTCTGGAGTCTGTTTCCGTGACAGAGAATTTGGGTGCATCCCAGCACTAATACCTGTGTATCACCCATTCCATGCTGCTTCTGTGTGCAAACACTCTATGACCTGAAAGCCATACATCTGTACCACCAGTGTAAATGTCACATTCAGAAGGTGAAAAAGAAGGAAGGCTCTTGCTTTTAAGTGTAGTTTTAGATTGTCCCTACATTTTCTTTTCCCCCTTCCCTTCCCTTCCCTTCCCTTCCCTTCCCCAGACAATTTATTCCCAAAGTGGTGTTGCATTATCCTGAAGTGCTAAGGCTTGGATAACCGGCCCAAGCCAGAGCTAACCTATAGATGAATCCTGTATATTTCATGACTGATAACCATTGTTCTAGTAGGTATTGTACTGTTTAAGTTATAACAACCCACTTATGCTGATGTAAAAAGTGCTAAAGCATTGAAATACTGAAGCCTCAACAACAGGCCCCAAGCCCAAGCTAACTTCGTCTGTAATCATTAACAAAGTATGTAAGCTTGCTAGTGAAAGATACATCCTATAATATGATCAGTAGTGTGGACAAAATGCTAAGAGAATGTGTCCAACTTCCCTTGTTTAGCCTTGTTCAAGGCTGAGAACCCATGTATTTGGCCTTGTTAGAAACTCCCTTGGTCCCCCCCCTGAGCCCTGGCCAGGCTTTGGGTGGAATCCAACAGGAGAATTAAACCAGAAATTTTCTGCTCAAACCAAAGGTGCCAGCTATTCTGGCCTGTCGATCTCTGGTATATAAGGCTGGACCCGCTCACAGCTACTTTGGGTGCCTCACCTATGAATGGACGCACCGCGTAGGATTTCCCCCTTGCCGGGACAGGCTCTGCAAACCCTCGCTGTAACCGGGGCTGCCCAGCCACTGCGGGTCTGGGTGATGGTCACATGTGCAAGTGGTGATGGATCTTTCTTCATCACTATTGTCTCTCTCATGTAATAATGATTTGATGCATTGTCCTGTATTTTCCTGTTTGATGCTTTAGGTCCACTATTCTGTTTTTTCTTGCTGCATGTTTTCTATGTTGAACTGTTACATTATTTGGTTATCACCAGTAAATACTCCTACACTTTTCACTCTGGTGTCTGAGTTTAATTGGTATCCTTAATCAGCAAAACATATCCCCAGCTTTAAAAATTATTGAATGAAAAACATTGTAGTGTGAAGCTTAGTATATGCAGATGGAGAACAAGTCAAAAATACTCAAGACACTAATATAGATGCCTAGTATTGAGAATAATTTTTAAAATATTTGGAAGGGAAAGGGATATTATATTTTTTATCCTTTACAATTTTTTTGGTTTATTTTTTCCAGGAATGGAACACTTGGTTTCACAGGTCGCAGATAACATTTCATATTCCCAGCATGATTCTGAAAAAATGTGTGCTTTTTATAACTCTGAACTCTGAAATCATGTTGTTATTACTAACCTGATAAAGCCATTCTTCTTACGTGTTGTTTGAGAATAATGTCAAAATATCACAGAAATCACTGAACAATATTCATTAGCTATTTTGGGGGTTTGTATTAGTTATTCAACTTTTCCAAAGTTTCTCATTTCCTCTCATTTATTACTCATTTTACTGCTGTACCTTGAAAACTGCATTTACCCTAGCAATGATACTAGAGAATATATTACCATGAACTACTCAGTATTAAGCATCTGATTAAGGTGGTACCATTTCTGTCTCCTCTGATTTGAAGATTAACAAGAACATTATGGATGATTGATTATGGTGTTTTTCAAATATAACTTGACAGCATCTGGATGAAATCGGATGTCCTTTATTCAAAGCCATTCGGAGTAAATGCAGAATTTTTCTACAGCAAACATCACAGGGAATTAACTCATCAAAAGTATCTCTTGTAATTTGACTATGAGTTCTAAGGTTAAGAGCATTTTCTTGCTTTAGTTCTTGGGTTCTAAAAAATTAGATACAAATCTAAGCTTTTGGAAAGAAGGTTTGGAAAGAACCATCTGTGTGTTGTGATTTTAGAGAACAGATTTGTCATGTTTTAACCTCAGCTGGCAACTACACACCACACAGCCACTCACTTACTCTCCCCTAGTGGGATGGAGGAGAGAATTGGAAGGGCAAAATGAGAAAACTTGTGGGATGATAAAGGCAGTTTAATAGGTAAATCAAAGGCATGTGAGCAAAGCCAAGCAAGGAATTCATTCACCACTTCCCATCGTCAGGCAGGTGCTCAGCCATCTCCAGGAAAGCAGGGCTCCATCATGTGTAACCGTTACTTGGGAAGACAAACACCATCACTCCGTACATCACCCTTTTCCTCCTTCCCCTATCTTCATAGTGCTGAACATGAAAATCATATGATATGGGATATCCTTTTGGTCAATCGGGGTCAGCTGTCCCAGCTGTGTCACCTTCCAACATCTTGTTCACCTACTCATTGGTGGGGTGGTGTGAGGCACAGAAAAGGCCTTGACTGTGTGTAAGCACTGCTCAGCAGTAACTAAAACAACCCTGTGTTATCAATACCATCACAAATCCAGAACAGCTCCAGACTAGCTTCTTCAAAGAAAATTAACTCTACCCAGCCAAAACCAACACAAGTTTTTTAAAAGTTGACTAATGAAAAAATAATAATGAATTTAACAGACAATAATTTCATTTAAAACCTGATAATTTAAAATCAAATCTATTGCTCTAGGAGCACAATTTTTGAATGTTTGAGGTTTTGAAGACCTTTAAGCTTTTTCTTTCACTGCATCCACTAAAGTATTTGTTGAGAAAAACAAAATTTATGCAGAAAGATCCATTAAACACACACATTTCTGTATTTAAAAAAACAAATACTTCAGAACAAAACTTTAAAGGAAGTAAATATTCATATATACATGATTATCCACCAATTCCCTCTTCAGAAAATTAAGAAAACCTGTGTGAGCAATTGTTGTTCTACATAGGGAACAGAGAGTGAAATAAAAGTCTGCTGACACATGTGGCATTCAAGTAAGTGAGAAAAAAAAAAATCGTTTGGTGGATATGTCCTTGAACACTATGGTGGTTGAAAGAACACCCCAACCACTGCAGTGTTTTCTGGAGAATTAGCCATTTTAAGATCATTGTAACAGAGGCTTAATTTTACTCTGTTTTTTGAATGAGAAGAAAAAAAAAAAAAAAGATCAATTGCAGTGAATATAGGCACAGCTAAGAAATGCCAAGAAGCTAGTTATTCCTTAATGTGCATTAATTAAATATTAATCTTACTGTTTAGCTCACTGAAAAGCCAGTGAACATACGTTACTTAACCTCCTTTAATATCGTTCAGCTTAATTCCTTCCCTCCTCTCTCTTTTAAGATCAGTCTTTAGGATATTTTTCTTCTATGTAAAACACTGCACTTCAAATGGGATTATATTAATTAAATTTACAATGCACAGGAAGCCTGCAATAACTTATTTTATTCTTAATTCTTCCCCCCTCCCAATACCCCTTTAATGTTTTCCATTTTCCCCCTAATAAATTCTCTTCTGAATTGTTTCTAAGATCTTTGGCATTTTGTTTGCGTGACAAAAATTAGCAAAACAATCCCTATTGCTTTTTACCAAAAGCCTAATCATTAATGTATCTAATTAAGTTGAGCTTAATATTTTACTGTGCAAATTTATCCCCTGAAGCTTTTTTCAGATCCACAGCCTCAGTTTACAATTCATTTGAACTAGAGAGAATAGAGGACATCTCACAAAGGTCAGATATCTGAATGCAATACATAAATAGTGTGTATCGGTCTTCATTAGTGTACTGGGTCTGGATGGCTGGAATTAACTTTCCTCACAGCAGCCCACACAGTGATGCTCTTTGCATTTGTGGCTAAACCAGAGTTGATAATGCACCAGTGTTTTGGCTACTGCTGAGCAGCGCATCAAGGCTTTCTCTCTAATCCCTGCACTTTAAGCCAGTAGGCTGGGTGTGTGGAAAAGACTGGGAGGTGACACAGCTGGGACAGCTGACCCAAATTTACCAAAGGGATATCTCATATCATATAATGTTGCACTCAGCAATTAAAGCTGAGGGAAAGGAGGAGGAGAGGGGACATTTGGGGTTATGGCGTTTGTCATCCAAGTAACCAATATGTGTGCTGAGGACTTGCTTCCCAGGAAGTGTCTGGACATCTGCCTGCCAATGGGACATAGAGAACAGATTCCTCTTTTTGCTTTGCTTCTGTGCACAGCTTTTAGTTTACTTAGTAAACTGTCTTTATCTCAACCCATGAGGTTTTTTCATCTGTTTTCTCCCCCTGTTCTGTTGATGAGGGCAAGTGAGAGCACAGCTGTTTAGGGGTCTGGTAGGCATCCAAGGTCAACTCACCACACTTGGAAATGAAGAGTTTCCTGAGAAGATAACCCCCTAGACTTAACAAAGTCTGCCAAACATATGAACTAAATGGATTTACTCTGAAATTGTCCCATGAGTTCTATGCAAAGCCTACCACATGGATTTCACTAACCTTTTGCACAGATACGTGTCAGGGTAGAATACCAACTTCCAAATAAATATAAAGAAAAACAAGTGAGTTGCAAGATTCTTGAATTAAAGAGTAAAGTATAATCATTGCACAAATTAGAAATAGGAAATTTCATTGGAGATTTCCATAGATGCATCTTCTCAGAACCAATTATTAAAATATATCAAAATAAGCTTGATTTTGATCACATCATACTAAGTGAGGGTGAAGAATTTCACTGGCATCAGAATTTCATAGGATTTATACTGAATATATAAGGAATTAGAAAAAAGCACTGAATGAGATTAGGTCTGAGATCTTTGCAAGTGTGAAGTTGATTTTAAAACAAAACCAATATTGAATAAATTTGTCTCTAAACTAACAGGATTACACAAAGAATTGATATGGATGTCTATGCCTTAAAGTACCACATCAGGTTTCGTTTCAGATTTTCAGTTTTAAAAAAAGTCAATTTGTATTTATTTTTAAAGGAATTAAGAGGTAAATCTAGGTAAACATAATACTGGCTTTTTGTGTGCAAGGTGATTAAAACATGAACTTTATCAGTACTGCAAAAAAGCTACTTTTTTTTTCAAATGGAGTAATAGTTGAAATCAGTTTATTTTCTTTTTGCAGCTCCTGAATCTTTAAAGTATCTGCACATTTTGAAAGTGTAATCAAAACATTATGGAGATGGGGCTTGCTCTTCTCTTGTTCCTCTATTATAGTATGGGAAGCGATGTTATCCAAAAGCTGTTCTACACCATCTGTGGTGGTAAATCAGTTAGCTAGTGTCTTAGATACAAGGAAGCAATATGTCAGTTATGACACACAGCAATTTTTGCATAAAACTACTAAAGCACTGTCAGTCCTATTTCTTCAAAAACCACCACCAACAAAACAAAACAAAACCAACCTGAAAAACATGTAAGG
The DNA here is from genome assembly GCF_003259725.1 of Athene cunicularia. Classification (NCBI taxonomy): domain Eukaryota; kingdom Metazoa; phylum Chordata; class Aves; order Strigiformes; family Strigidae; genus Athene; species Athene cunicularia. The sequence goes on from NW_020799095.1 coordinate 135,304,478, forward strand.
ACATGTTTCTTGTTAATTTTAAAGAGAAATGAGCAGCAACTCTATATACCAGGGTACTAAAACCCAGGGAGATAATGCAATTACCTTTCATTAAAATAGTCTTTTTACATGCTTAAAAATACTGTTGCGAATAAAATGCAAACATTACCAAAAATGTAAAAGAAACAATCTTTGAAAAATAAAATATTTTCAGCTTATTTAAATACTGGGCACACTTTATGCCGGGGAAAGAGTTGTTTGTTTTTCAATAGACTGACTTAATACGTGGTACTTCAAAAAGCAGAGAAGAGTACTGGGGAGGGTGACTGCAACGCATGTGGTTGTTAAATACATAAATAAAAGATTTTACAGGCAAACAAATCAGATTATTTCAGCAGTCTTTGTGCTACTTTGTGCCTTCTCATGCCTTGGGACAGTGCAGGCAGGGAGGATGGATGTTTTCCTGATCAGTGACTGGTGTCTATCCTAAAAGACAGAACACACCAACCTATATCCAGCATAAATTACGAATATACATTTCTGTATACTTAGCAACATGAAACTGAAAAGGTCTCCTAGCCTGTTCCTCTGTTTTTGCGTGCTTTACCACAGATACACTAAGAAACCACAAACTGATAACTAATTAAAACATTTTGTGCTGCTGCCTGTGGGCTAGAAGTGTTTCTGTTATTTGTCACATAGAGGTCAGCACTTTTCTTCCAACAATTTTCATAGAATCATAGAATGGTTTTGGTGGGAAGAGACCTTAAAGATCATCTAGTTCCACCCCCCTGCCATGAGCAGGGACACCTTCCACTAGCCCAGGTTGCTCAAAGCCCCGTCCAACCTGGCCTTGAACACTGCCAGGGAGGGGGCAGCCACAGCTGCTCTGGGCAACCTGTGCCAGTGTCTCACCACCCACACAAAGAAGAACATTTTCCTTACATCTAATCTACTCTCTTTCAGTTTAAAGCTATTACCCCTTGTCCTATCACTACATGACCTTGTAAAAAGTGCCTCTCTAGCTTTCCTATAGACCTCTTTAGTTACTGGAAGGCCGTAGGACCTGCGGATGCGTCTCATCAGGTCCCATGGACTCGTGCACCTTCAGGTTCCTTTGATGGTTTTGAACCTAATCTTCTACAGTGGGTGGTTCTTCATTCACCCAGTCCCTGTCTTTACGTTCCACAACTTGGGTAGTGTGTCCTAGAACTTGCCATTGAAGACTGGGGCAAGAAGTTGTTGAGTACCTCAGCCTTCTCGATATCCTGGGTAATCAGGTCTCCTGTTTCCTTCCAGAGAGTGCCCACATTTCCCCTAGTCTTCCTTTTGTCACCAAAGTATGTATAGAAGCTTTTCTTGTTGCCCTTGATATGCCTGAGCAGATTTAATTCTGTCAGGACTGTGGCTGATTGGGCTGTATCTCTGTATTTCTGCCAGGCCTCCTGTCCTTGCTTCCACCCTTGGTTTGCTTCCTTTTTATGTTTGAGTTTGTTCAGGAGCTCCTTGTTAATCCTTGCAGACTTCCTAGTGTTTTTACCCGACTTCCTCTTTATTGAGTTTGGAGGAGGTGATCCTTGAATATTAGCCAATTTTCTTGTCCCCTCCTCCCTCCAGAGCTTTATCTCCTGTTACTCTACCAAGCAGGTCCCTGAAGAGGCCCTGCTCTCCTAAAGTCCAGGGTTGTGATCTTGCTGTGTTCCCTTCTCACTCTACCATTTTATGGTCACTACAGCCAAGGCTGGTCTTGAGCTTAATTCTAAACAAACATGTTGAGTTTAGATATTTTCAATCCTTAGTACAATCAAACACTATTTCCATTATTCATCACACATTTGAGCGAAGTTTTTTCTCAAGGTTTGAGACAAACCAGAAAATCCTCAAGGAATGTTGAAGGGACTAGGAATGTGAAAATTCCTTGTCTGATCTTTAAGCAGATCTAAGATTGTTTTTAGTCTCTGACATTCCATCAGTACTTTGGAAATCCCCACCAAACTGAATTTAATTGACTCTGTGTTTTTTCCTATGCTTATTGAGTCAGCGGATGAATATATGTCATTATTTGATTCTTTTTTTTTTTCCCATATTGCTTTCTAAAGGATTGAATGTGAAACTTTGCCTTTTGCAACCATAACTAATTTCTTTGCCATGCTCCATCCTGAAACACCGAGAAAGAGCAGTTTTTATGTCAAGATCTAATTGCATTTTACTTTTGAAAAAGCTTAAAACATCTTGAAAGTTTGGCATATTTTCACATTCCTTATTAATGTTTAAAACATGCCTTTTTTTTTTTTTTTTTTTTTTTTTTTTGGTTGAAGTGTTTCCTAATTTGGTCTAGCATGAAGATGGTGAGCTATGCTGCAAAATGTCAGTCACCATAATTTTTTTTCTAATTACATTTTTTCCCTTTCTTCTGGTTTTCTTTTGCACGGTGTCGTCCACTGAGTACAGCATAAATAAGCAACATTATTACAGTGATGGCCTAGATTAGCTTTCATAGAAAGAGAATACATAAATAAAACACATTTTTAAGTTTTATTTTTGTACTTTCTGGGTGATAAAAGGTACATGAGTCTATGACCCTGAAACGCTGGGGTTTCAACCCCAAGCCCCAGATAAAGGTTGACATCTGGGTGATTCCCACAGCCCTTCACAAAGGGGGGTGAGTTTGCCTTTAGGCTTCCCTCCAGGGTGCGGCGGCCTTGCAGGGAGAGCCATTGGGTAAATGAGCCCCAGGTGTCCTGCATTGAGTAACCAAAGGTCAGGTGTCCCACTGAGGGATAAAAGCTGGGACCCCTTGCAGGTAGGGGCAGTGTCTGTCTGTGAGATGGATGCCCTGTGCAGAGTTTCTTGTTGGGGAAGGCCCTCCTGCCTCCCTGGGACTGGGCTCCAGTCAGGTCTGGCTTTTGTAAGTGTGGGCTGTGTAGAGATTCAGTATGTGGCTTCCTTGGTCTTATGTGTTTGGCTTGTTCATTTGGTTCTCTCCTGTCCCTTCTATGGGAAACTGTATTTCACCATTTATCCCACCCATTTTTGGTTGTGTGGTGTTGTTGTTGGGGTCAGTGGGATTGATGTTGATTATGTATAATCTGACTAACTTGTTTGTACCCCGGTGCTCACCCATGTACTGACCCTTTTGTATCAAATACAATTTGGTTATTGGTTCATCTTTATGCTAGGCCTGATAATTGGCAAAATAGACCCACACAGTAAAAAAAAAAAACTTGAAAGGGTACACCTGAGTTCTGGAAAAGCCGGAGGATCTTAAACATGTGAAAAAGTGTTCTGTAAAACAGGACAGCTCCCTGGGTCACTTATAATCTTTATACTGCATTTCTTTACAAGGTGATGTAATATGAGAGGTTCTCCAGTGCAACTTATGAGCTCAGGAATTTAAGATTTATTAAAATAATACTCTGATTTATCATTGCTAGCACATGATACAATAGAGAAACTTATTGATAAAATATGGGGTTTTTCTTAAAGTTATTTTCAGAGAGATAAACACAAAAGAAATGAACATATAGAAGAGTAAAGGAAGCGTGCATAGGGCTAAAAGCTGTTTTTATTTCTATCCTAAGGCTTTAATAGGGATGTTTTCTTAATATGATATCTCATGCACATTGTGGTTAAAACGTGCTCTTGCAAATGGAATAAATGTACTTTTCTAGGTCTTGAAAAAGTATGATAGTTTCACTATATATCATACTTCAGTTAAAAAATTAAGCTAATATTTAAAAGAAATTATCTTTATTTTGCAAACTAAATCTTTACAATCTTTTTCATATAGCATACTGATTCATACTGTGAATTATGCCATTGACAAAGCAGTGATAGTTTTACTTTTAATTGCTCATAACAAACAACAAGCATAAACAACTTAAAAATCTGTAAACATAATGCTATTTTTATCCTATGTATTAACTGCCAGAGGGTGGATAATATATTGTGTAAATTAAATTATTGTGATCCAACTTCCAGAATGTGGATTAAAAAATACAGCTTCGTGTTATATAAGAAATATTTTGGGTGGTTTTGGTAGTTTATTTTTTAGTCTTATTTGTCAGAAAGAACTGTACCAGCTAACTAGCTTGCATTGTAAGACTCTGGTTGGCTGAACAGCAATATTTTCATAATGAGGTGGTCCAAATATATTGTTATGCTTCAGTCCTCATAGGACCCAAGGCATAGTTTCTATAAACAACAGATTGAAAATTCATCTTTGGGAAGGGGAAAAAATAATGTAGAAGTGCATGTATCTTTTGTAGGCATTTCTACTTTCTGTAATAGTTCTCAGGAAACATGCCTGCATTTTGAGGGTACAGAGATCAGGTGGCAAAACGACCTGTTAGAATTTACACAGTCTTTGTTTACAGAACACGTAGTTCTGAGTTCAAATGCCATCAATATCCTATTAACTTATGTCCTGAAGCAAAATGAACTAAAATGTAGATTCAAATAGCAATCATTAATCTGCCACATACTCTGTCAGTAAAAAAAAAAAAAAATTGTTGCCATTTTTTTCTATGGTTGTGTAATAATAAAAATAAATATGGTTTCTATAAAGTTTTTTTTCTTTAGTACCTAATTTTTATGCATATGTCACACTGATAAAACTGTGAATTTTCAATTTAATAAGGAAAGTGCAATTGATCTTTTTAAGCATATCTTTAATTCCTTTCCTCCCTAGTTATTACATATTTCCATCAGGAAGGGAAAAAGGAAAAACAAGATGAATGAACAGATAAACCTTAAATGATAACAAATCATGGAATGTTGTATACAAAACCACAACTTCTTTCCAGAGTACCATATTGAAAACTGAACACATTATAATGGGCTATTTTTTCCTATTCTGGAATTTCAGCCTTTTCTATTCCCTTGTTTTCCAAGTTTTGAAGTGGAGACTGGTGAGTTAAAACTCTGAAACAACAGAACACAGAAAAGTTCTGGCAGAACTACACAAGTCACACTTAAAAGCCATAGATTTTGTCCTGTTCTCCATTTTTTTGCTAGTTATTGTAGCACTCAGTTTGTGAACTAGAAGTTCAGCATATGGTTCAAGTGAATATAGCTTTCAAACCATGAATACTCAGGGAGTGTCTCTGGAGAGTTACAAACCTCATGAAAGCAGCTGGGGTAAAATTTCCAACTGGCAAAAGTACCAATACGTGTGGTACAATCAGGCAGTGCCTCAAGGATTTATTGTAAATCATACAAATATCAAAATTAGATAGTAATAAGTAATTGGAACCAGATGAAATGTATCAAAGTTCAAATTACACCTATGTTATTGCAATGCGTGAGGAGCAGGAAGCAATTACAGAGCAAACACATGAAATGGGTATGATGAATGCTCCTGGGGACACTTTATGAAAATTAAAAGTGGATGCTGTTATTCCAAATTGAAGTATATTTGGGAAGGAACAAAATCATACCCACATTCTTTAGATACCTTGGATGATCTGTCTTTCATAAAGGGCTGGATGCAGGCATAGTTGACCTTATATATAATAATTGGAAAGTGTTAAATACAGAAGTGAACTCCTGTTGGTCTGAAAGTCTCAAAGCCACATATCCCTGGGGGCCAGAAAGATTATTTTTTTTTTTTTCAGGGAAGTGAGCAGTCAGCACACACTTGCCTTGTTTTGTCCTTTCTCAAGCACTGTCTGTTATTCTGTTGAAGACAGACTTTGGGACAAATAGACCACTGATTTGTCATGATGATTCTAATCTTCTTAAAGTATGATATTCTTCAAACTTTTACAGGCTCCAAGCAATATTTCCTACTGCTACACAGTCAAATATTCTCTACTGAAGTGATTTTTCTAGACCAAGACAAAAGTAATAAACACACACTTACACTGCTGTGGTGTCTCTCTACTCTTCTAGGGTGACTGGAGCTTCTTGCTAATATTCTGCATTGCATTCTTTCCTCTGACAATATTTATTATTTTTTGCTTTCCCAATGATCAAAACATACACTTGCATTTGAAATCATGATCTTGCATTTTCTATGTTGAGAATAATATTCCAGGCTCTCAGAAATATGTTAGTCTCTCAGAGTTTAACTGTCTCAACATTTATTCCAGTACATGAGCCATCCTACCCAACAGGGATGAAATTCAGATTGCTGTGCAGTATAGCTGGCTACTACCTGAATTGGCTGGAAATTGCACTGTGAAAATAGCTGTGTCTACTGATCAGCACCAAAACAGATCAGACAGATCTGAGCATACATACATGCGTAAGAGTGGCCTAAAAATCACTTTTCCATTTTCTTGTAGGCTCTGCACAGGGTTGTTTCTTTTTATAGTAGTTAAGGATTTCTCTCATCTTTGCTATACCAAGCAAGTTGAAATGTAAATTTAGGCTGCTGTAACTCTACATGAAGGAAACAATTGTGCATAGGAACAGTACCAGGATTGAGCGAATGTCACCTTTGAATGTGCAATTCTGTCCTCCAAGGGACATGGCTCTGACCCCAGGGTTTGGCCCACAGACAATGGCCAGGTCTTTGTCATTGTATTTTAACTAATCTTGACGTTTTCAAGTCTGTTGGCAGACCCTATTTGACTCAGTTAATGTTTCTGTCCAAATGGTTCCTTGTCACAAATGAACATGGTTTTTCTCTCTCCAAAAAGTTTCAAATGGTTTGAAGTAATTGCCTACTCACTGAGGTCAAATAAACAAGAATGCATCAGCATTGCTGCAGCAAACTGTACAACTAAACAGCTGTACACAGCTCAGAGGTTTATATATATTTTAAATATCTAAGCATTTCTCAGTGACATTTTTATAAGAATAGACTTTAATATTCTTTTTTAGTTAAAACTGTGTATTCCCAAAAATATTTAAAGACCATATTCTTTCAGTGATGATCACATAATATACATGACATTTTGGTGGTAAAGCATCACATAGGACACAAAGTACTCTAAGTGATTATTTGTTGCAAAACTGATGTTTTGTGATAGTGAAATCCTCAGAATAGGAAACAACGCTAGGGATAGAATTTTTGTACAGCTTTATTCTAATGCAGCACTGAATGTGTTTAGAATTACTACTTTTTTGCTTGTACTCATGTTATTGTATTTGTGTTTGGAGGTTAATAAGGTCTTCATTAAAAGATGTCTTTCTGTCTGTTTTTGTTATTACAAAGTTTCCAGGTATATTGTCTGGGAAAATTCAAGACATTGTCTGGAATCTAGCTTTTTAGATATAGTGCAATAATATGTGAATTCAGTTCTTAGATATTGGTGGGAAAATGCTGCAATTGATGCTATAAACCTGGGCCTTACATACTATATACAGTTTTCTGCTTATTCATGCTTTTAGCTTAGGCAGTTCATTGACCTTTTTATGTAAGGTTACTATTAGTTACTAGTTACTAGTTACTATTTCTTTGTTCCGCTACCCCTAAAATCAGGTTTCTCCAACTCTAGGTTTACATTTCTTTAAAAGACCATGGGTCAGTTGTTTATAGCAAGGAGGACTCCAATGTTGAGGCACCTCTTATTATCCTATGCCTGTACTACTCTGTCACATACTGTGTCTCCACTTCTCAACGTCTCTCTTATCATACCAGGCCTATGTATTTCTCTACACTGCATCACAATCTAAGTGTTGAAAATATCTCATTCTACGTAGAATAAATGTTTTCTACTGTGATTTTACCATAAGCAAAAATAAAGCAAAGTATACTTAGACCTGGTGAATTAGAAAAATAACTGTTGCAGCTAAAGTAGGTAAGACAAAATGGCTGGAGGGTCAAGAAAAGTTCAGAGGACAAGCCTGACAAGTGTCCATCCTGAGGCACTGCATTCTCGGTACAAAATAGATGACTTGATATTAGCAATGGCAATACTGTATTACAGGGCTACATGGTTCTAATGCCTATACTTGCACAAACATAAAATCCCATTGCAGTCTACAGAGAATTAATCAGTACCAGTGATGGAGCCTTGAAGAATATTCGGCTCATTCTGAAGAAGACCTTTAAGCAATGGTTTAGCCTAGTTGCTTTCTAGGCCATAATGGAGCTTAGACACCTAGCTCAAATGTAGTCACAGGTAGGAGGTTAAATTTAAATGTCTCAAACTTAACTTCAACTCTTCCACTGCAACTGAAAAGTCTGACTCCCGATTAATGTTGGTTTCACTGTTTCCCATTCTCCCTCTGACCTAAGGCTTCCACACAGTTAACAAGAACAGTGAGGAAAGGAGGTACCTGAGATTCATTTAAATGTAGGGAGCTTTCCTAGGCCATGAGTAATGTAGAGCTAAACCCCTTTGGATTATTAGGTTCCCAAATGCTCTAACCAATAGATGGACAAAATCCAGAAAGTTGCAACAAACAATTTCAGGTGAAATTAGGTATCAAATCGCAAGAGGAACGCTGACTTCCTAAGAAGAGTAGACATGGTCACTTAAACGTCTGAAATGCCTCTGGAGGTGCCCTCACTTTATCTCGCACAGCGCTGAGCAGTCCTGAGAAGTTTGCAGATGTGTTTGCTGCCTGGGACATTCAATACATAAATCACAGTTAAACTCGATTCAGTCTTAGATATGTTGCACAAGTTCATACAGTAATTCTGCCCTGGAACAGAGGCTTGTCAACTGGCTTAATCACAGAGTTTTTGCATATTATTAAACATAAAACATATTGCTTTATAGAGAGAGGGATAGTCATGGAACCTAAGTCAGATTTCTTCTCAGATGAGACTGTCTTTCTGCTGAGAATTGCCCGAGATACTCATCTTCTAACAAGGCACCTTAACTGAGAGACTGAAACTGAGGAAAGTAAATCCCTCCCTTGACCTATGCCCCTTACAAGTGTTTATAGAACGCTCAGACTTTAGAACTCTTACACAGTTATTACATACATGTCAGTGCCTGTATATATATTCTACTACTTAGTCTTAAAAAGTGGTATGGTTTACAGTTTGGGGTGTCCAGAATTTGATGCATTTTTTAAAATCTGTAACTTCTTAAAACAAACAGAAATTTGTTCTGAAAAAAGATTTTTTTTTTTTTTGTTTTACGCACTGTAATAAACTGATAAAGACAACGGAGTTAAAATCTTACTGTTACTTTTGATCAGATTGTTGACATAAATATTGTGTTTTCAAATTTTAAAAAAAGAAATATTAGAGCTCATATATTATCCCACAAATTCAGGAGGAACTTTATTTCATCCCTGTGGCCATGTAAGAATATTAAAAGGCTCAAGGAAGCAAAGAGAGTTATCTTTAAGAAAAGGAAAGAAGAATAGGAAGAGTATATTTCAGCAAAATAGGATAGAAAAATCATAGCTGTAAACTTACTGAGTTTATATGATGAGGGCAACTGATTAAGATTAAATGTTACCAGTTACGAAACCTCATGAACAATGCTAAAATTTTGGAGAATCTGGTAATAGTTTAAGCAATAAATTAAAAGGTATCAAGGCATGACTGAATATTTTTTAAGGAACTATACTCTTGTTTTGAGATTGCCTAAGGTTTTGTCAAGTTGGATTAATCACCAAGTCAAAAAGAGCTCACAATCAAACGTGACGGTTTCCAGGGAGTATCTCTAAATCACAACAATTCCTATTTTAACACAATCACTCTAAGTTTTGTATCTACCTAAGTTCCTATGCATGTTAAATTACTGAAATAATTTTTTCCTCTGATAACAAAGCTGTCATATTTTCTTTGCTTAAAAAATTCAAAGAAGAGTAGAACAAAGGTTTGTCATGATTACCTTAATTAAAACAATGTTTCATTTTGCCCCATTGTCCATATACTTGTTTTTCTTGAGTAATTATAAATCTTACTGTTCATTACTGACAATATTTAACTCATGTTTATATGTATTTAAAATATGGTCTCATCTAATTTAATATCATGTTTAAACAATTTTTTCAAGTATATTTACAATTTTTAAAGTAAAGCTAGATTTTGTCATGTAGATTATATAGCCATATATGAAACCTGAAATTATTTACTTTGAAAAAATGAAGATTATTTTTATTTACTTCCTGATTTTTCTTTAGTGTATTGAGGGACAGAAACACCAGAATACATTTAATTTATCTGGAATACATCACAATTTTTTAGGTGAAATAAAAGAACTTATTAGAGTTGAATGAGTTTTCAAATAATTTAAATATCATTTAATGTAGCAATGCTGGGAAACCCTTGAGAATATCTTAAAAGGCAAATCTGCATTCACATTTGCCTAGGAGCAGGAGGGGATAGTAATCTAGAATATTAATGAAATAGAGTCTAGTTTATTAGAAATACATGAAAAAGGATTATTGGTTTGTAATTTATCAGGAGTTATGATAGTAAACATGTATCACCAAATGATCCCTTTATCAAGTGATTGATATGTGATCAGTGGTTTTGGTCCTTACAGTAACATATGATTTATGATCAATATTTTTCTAAGGAGAAAAAAAAAATATTCATAAGGACATGGTCACAAACATGCTTAATTTCAGTGGTTAAATTTAAAAACAATTTGTAAACCAAATTGCTCTTCTAAGAACTGCTGTTTTGGTTGACCCAGATTATTTGAAAGCCCGCCCAAGAAGTATATTACATTTCACCTGAGTATGTCTGGTATGATGAACAAAATAGGTTTAAGCAGCATAAATTTTCGTATTTTATCCTGGGTGTATTTAAAGCATTTAAAGCGTTTAAAGCTTTTCTTAAGTAGGGTTTTAACAATTCGAACCACAAGGGTTTGGTTTTCTGTTGCTTTTTGTCTTCCTGCGCGCCCCCCCCCCCAAAAATGTCCTGTCCCTC
>NW_020799095.1:135315301-135332165 GCF_003259725.1 Athene cunicularia
CAGCAGTTCTTAGAAGAGCAATTTGGTTTACAAATTGTTTTTAAATTTAACCACTGAAATTAAGCATGTTTGTGACCATGTCCTTATGAATATTTTTTTTTTCTCCTTAGAAAAATATTGATCATAAATCATATGTTACTGTAAGGACCAAAACCACTGATCACATATCAATCACTTGATAAAGGGATCATTTGGTGATACATGTTTACTATCATAACTCCTGATAAATTACAAACCAATAATCCTTTTTCATGTATTTCTAATAAACTAGACTCTATTTCATTAATATTCTAGATTACTATCCCCTCCTGCTCCTAGGCAAATGTGAATGCAGATTTGCCTTTTAAGATATTCTCAAGGGTTTCCCAGCATTGCTACATTAAATGATATTTAAATTATTTGAAAACTCATTCAACTCTAATAAGTTCTTTTATTTCACCTAAAAAATTGTGATGTATTCCAGATAAATTAAATGTATTCTGGTGTTTCTGTCCCTCACATGCCTTTCTTCATACAGATATTAAGCTACACCCTAACATTTTCAAAAGGATAGAAAATCTCTTTGAGAAATAAATATCACACTTTAGTTTTAAAACTACTCAGGCATGTCAGAAAGAGTTTTTCAGTACTGTGTATAGAAGGCATTATGATTTTCACTGGTCTGCAAGAGCCCTACCTCTTTTTATATGTTAAGGAAATGACAAAGGAAAAAGCTGATCTATCTATAAAAGGTTTTTTTATTATTATTCTTTGTTTCTGCACCAGGTACTAAAAATTATTTAATCCTTGAATAGAATGAAGCCATGCACTGAGAAGCTTTACTCATTCACTTGATAAGCCTGTCTTTTGACTGGAATATAACTGAAAAGCTGTAAGCAGGATCAAAGGTAGTTGGTGATCAGAGTAAAGATAATCACAACTCACTCATATGGTCATCAACATGTGAGGGATCACAAAACACATCTATATTTATTACTTTAATCATGTCTACTTTAACTTCAATAAATTGATTCTCTCTTTTTGCTGTTTAGGGATTTAATGTTTTTTGGATGGATTCCTTGTATTTGATAGACTCTTGTTTTAACTGTGTGCTATTAAAATTATGTCTACCAGATAACTCAGGGTGCTCTCTATTCTGCAGTGTGTGAGCGTCATAAGGTAGGAGAAAATTTCAGAAAAATTCTTTGACTTAAAAATTTTTTTGAACAAGGGTATCAATTTTCAGCATTTATTTTCCACCTGGAATACACTTGTAATCAAGAAAGTGAAAGAAAATGACTTGTAGACAAAGTTACAGATTCAGATGGAAGTTAAGTTTGACAAAGAGAAAACTATCTAGAAAATAACTGGAGAACTTAACAAGTCATTCCACGTCTAAGAAAATTGTGATCCCAGATCTCAATGGCTCCCACATCTGTAACTAACTAGATCATTAATCTTTCTCTCTTTAAGGTGTAAGCTGGGTCTTTTGCAACATCACTCATCTCCTCTCACTTGTTTTTTCACAAAACTTGCAAGAGACACTTATCTTTTAACTTCTACCACTGGATGACATTTTGCAAATGCCTATCAAAATGCAAAATTTACTAGGAGCACATTCACAAATATCTAACTACAGGGAATGGAGCCATAAAACATTATTAATAAAACTGACTAAAAGCATTGACATAGACCTGCAGAAGTAGATTTGCTAGAGCAATGAAGGAGGCTGGAGTTCCCACATCTAAGCCATCACATGTGTTGTATGCTCTGTCATGCCTGACACAGCCCAGCAGAGTGTGCAGTGTGTCTCCAGAGCAACCCTTACCCTCAAGAACACTCAGACAACACTGTGTGGTTACATCTGTGGGGGAATTACCCTGTTAACTCAGTGATTTAAAGGTTCTACCTAGACACAACTCTTATGTAGCTCTGATGTAAGTGATCTGCATGTGCTTTTCTGAAAAAAAATATTAGTATTTTGGAAAATCAGGTATTTGGTTTTTACTCATGTATCAGAAGTTTCAAGAAAATAACATTTATGTAAAGAAGAGCATGATGTGATCAGAACTTTCCAGGCATAAACAATATTTTATTTTAGAAAGAAGGCAGTAATGAGGAGAGATATGTGAGATTTCTGCTTAATAAAGCATCTCTTCTGCTCAACAAATAGTGTAGAGATCTTGTTAGATCTAAGAATATAACAGATAGAATGTATTCAAAGAATAATCAGATTTTAAATGTTGGGGCAGCTGGGGTTTAGAGAAAGTTTTAAAACTGTGACATACCCTTTCTTTTAAACATGAAGCTACTTTTTCTCTCGGAACTTAGCAATTGATGACATTTGAGGTTTTCTTGATACTAAAAAGCTTGTTATCTGCTCAAATCTAGTTTAAGCCACAGAACCCTAAAGGTTGCCTAGTTTTAATTGTGCTTAAACATTAACAGCTTATTTTGTTTACTGTGAAATGGCTAACTTACACATAACAGTGCACCATTAAATGCACTTCTGTTGTCAAAGTCAACTGCTTCTGGCAGTGCCTTTGCTGAGAAGCTACTGATCAAAAGGTAATGAGAACTGACAGGCAACATCACAAATGTTCCATTGTAAACAGACTGTTAGACTAGGAATTAAGTGAGCGGTACTGATGGATTGTTTCTATATTAGTGAAATCTAGCAGAAAGAACAAGGGTTTCTTGACAGTCACTTGCACATTGTGATGACTAAACCTGCACATTAAAGCATAATGGAAATAGCCAGCTACTCTGAAATATGTGGAAGTGGGTATATAAATAGCTTCAAAAGAAATCTGAATATCATGGCACCCTAAACCACTTCTTATGAGTGATTCCTTTTCTGCACATTTATTGCTGTATCTATATCAGAGTATCCCAAAAGAATAAAATAAGGGATATAAAAAAACCTCACGGATGAGACAATATCACATTTCGGTGCAAGTCTTTCCACACTTTCAGTACACTGGTTTGCTAATGGTTACACACCAAATTTATAGGTGCTGTGCTATATTCCTCAATTAGTGAGAAAATGATAAGAGTTCTGAATTCTGGCAGTGCATGTCTGTAACTGCAGGGATCAGTACAGGCATTTGAAGTGTATGTGCTTGCACAGGTCTGTGACCATTGCTTTTTGTCCTATTCCTCGTGGACACAGCAGTCTGTTTTCTTCATAGTGACAGCCTTTAACATACCTGATGATCATTATCATGTCATCCTTTCAGTTTTCTGTTTTAAACAGTCCTAATTATTTCAACATTTTCTCATTTCTCTGAACAGCCCTGTTACTTCCCACTGGACCCTTTCCAACTCATTAAATGTACTTGAAAGCTCAGTGCTTTTCCTTGAATTTTTTGTATCTTTTACAAACTGGTTAATATTTTTCTCATCTGGTGTCTAAATCTTTAATTACAAAACTAAGTAGTAGGACACTTGGAACAGACTCCTTGCCTGCCTTGCTTGATACAGCTTTCAGTTTGAGAACTATCTGTTCAATACTGTTTAACCATCTACATACCATTCTCTTATGGTTTTCTCTAAAAAATGGAAATGCTAAGGCTTGGACAACTGGCCCAAGCCAGAGCTAACCTATAGATGAATCCTGTATATTTCATAACTGATAACCATTGTGCTAGTAGGTATTGTACTGTTTAAGTTATAACAACCCACTTATGCTGATGTAAAAAGTGGTAAAGCATTGAAATACTGAAGCCTCAAGAACAGGCCCCAAGCCCAAGCTGCTAACTTACTCTGTAGTCATCAAGTATGTAAGCTCACTAGTGAAAGATGCAGCTTAAACAAAATGTAATCACTAGTGAGGAGAAAATGTGTCCAACTTCCCTTGTTTAGCCTTGCTCAAGGCTGAGAACCCACGTATTTGACCTTGTTAGAAACTCCCTTGGTCCCCCCCCTGAGCCCTGGCCAGGCTTTGGGTGGAATCCAACAGGAGAATGAAACCAGAAATTTTCTGCTCAAAACAAAGGTGCCAGCTATTCTGGCCTGTCGATCTCTGGTATATAAGGCTGGACCAGCTCACAACGACTTTGGGTTCCTCACCTATGAATGGACGCACTGCGTAGGATTTCCCCCTTGCCGGAACAGGCTCTGCAAACCCTCGCTGTAACCAGGGCTGCCCAGCCACTGCGGGTCTGGGTGATGGTGACATGTGCAAGTGGTGATGGATCTTTCTTCATCGCTATTGTGTCTCTCATGTAGTCATGATTTGATGTATTGTCCTGTACTTTCCTGTTTGTTGCTTTAAGTGCGCTATTCTGCCTTTTCTTACTGCATGTTTCCTGTATTGCAGTTACATTATTTGGTTATCACCAGTAAATACTCCTACTCTTTTCACTCTTATGTCTGAGTTTAATTGATATCCTTAATCAGCAAAACGACGTTTGCTTAACTTGCCTATGAAAATGTTAAAGGCATTCTGATCTCTGATTCTGTATTAATAGATGACACTTGCTACTGTTTTCTCACCTGCAACTACTTTTGTCCTGTCATAAAAAGACATTACGCTATTTTGATTTGTTTTGCTCTTGACAGATATATACTGACTGTTAAAAACAGAAGGTTTACTTTTTTGTTACAGGTTTTCTTGGTATTTTTTGTATACTGAAGCTGGACTGGATTAGCTACAACTCCCTAATAATTTTCTTCCCTTTTTCTTTAAAGACAGCATATACATTTGTCACTTTCTAATTTTCTGGAATTCATCCCTTCCCTCACAAATTCTGATTTTTTTTTTTTGTTTTGTTTTGTTTTGTTTAAATGCTCAACAATGAATGGTTCCTTATGGGTTGAACAGGTTGCCCAGAGCAGCTGTGGCTGCCCCCTCCCTGGCAGTGTTCAGGGCCAGGTTGGACGGGGGTTTCAGCAACCAGATCCAGTGGAAAGTGTTCCTGCCCATGGCAGGGTTCGAACTAGATGATCTTTAAGATCCTTTCCAACCCAAATCATTGTATGATTCTGTGATTCCATAATCCTATGTAGTTTATATGAGTATGTGTTGGTCCACTTAATCTGAGAGCTTTTAATAAATCCAAGCATTCTTACCTTCACTTTATCTTCCACATTTATACATGCCATTACTTGTACTGAGCTTCTGATATTACCTATGTTAGTATAAACTGGACAAGAAAAGCTTAAAAATCTTGTGATTCCTGTTGTCATCTATGATCATCCTTCCATTTTCAGATTCCCTCACAAATGCATTCCTTGGTTGTTTTCTACTGATTTATGTATGGCTTTTTTTTGTTGTTGTTGTTATTACTCTGTTTCATAGTGTTTTATTCTGTCCTTATCTTTCCTGATGTTGTCCTGTCATGCTACAGCACTTTGTCTTAAGTCTTGGTAAGCACAAAATTTTCCATTTGTGTGATTCCTTCTTGAGTTTCAGATCATTGTAAAGATTAATTTAGCCAGATTAATCTATAAATATATTTTATTCCATTTTGTCTCACATGCTGGTTTTGCTCCACCAAAATTCCTTTCACCTCAGTGTGTTTTTTTCAGAACTAGAATATGATTTATCAAAATTCCCCTTCATAATTCATGTATAAAATGCCTAATTAGATTTATTAAAAAAACCTGTGACTATGCTGAAGGAGCTGGCTGGGGTGCTCACTAAGCTGCTTTCCATCATTTACCAGCAGTCCTGGCTGACTAGGGAAGTCCTGACAGATTGGAAATTGGCCAGTGTGATGCCCATATATAAGAAGGGTTGGAAGGATGATCCGAAAAACTACAGGGCTGTCAGCTTGACTTCAGTGCTTGGGAAGCTGATGGAGCAGCTCATCCTGAGCACCATCACACAACACATGTGGGACTGCCAGATGATCAAGCCCAGTAGCATGGGTTTATGGAAGGGAGGTCCTGCCTGACAAATCTGATCATATATGACAAGGTGACCTACTCATTGAATGAGGGGGAAAGGCTGTGGATGTTGTCTACCTTGACTTTAGTAAGGACTTTGACACGGTTTCCTACAGCATTCTTGTGGGGAAAATGGCTGCTCATGGACTGGATGGGCGCACACTTCGCTGGGTAAAAAACTGTCTGGATGTCCGGGCTCAAAGAGTTGTGGTGAACGGAGTTAAATCCGGTTGGCGGCCGGTCACGAGTGGTGTCCCCCAGGGCTGGGTTTTGGGGCCACTCCTGTTTAACATCTTTATTGATGATCTAGACGAGGGGATCGAGTGCACCCTCAGTCAGTTTGCAGGTGACACCCAGTTGTGTGGGAGTGTTGATCTGCTCGAGGGCAGGGAGGCTCTGCAGAGAGACCTGGACAGGCTGGAGCCATGGGCTGAGCCCATCTGGAGGAGTTTCACTGAGGCCAAATGCCGGGGGCTGCCCTTGGGCCACAACAACCCCCAGCAGTGCTACAGGCTTGGGGAGGAGTGGCTGGAGAGCTGCCAGTCAGAGAGGGACCTGGCGGTGTTGACTGACAGCCGGCTGAACAGGATCCAGCAGTGTGCCCAGGGGGCCAAGAAGGCCAATGGCATCCTGGCTTGTGTCAGCACTAGAGTGGCCAGCAGGGACAGGGAAGGGATCTGAGCCCTGTACTCGGCACTGGTGAGGCCGCCCCTCGATTCCTGTGTTCAGTTTTGGGCCCCTCACTACAAAAAGGACATTGAATGACTCGAGCGTGTCCAGAGAAGGGCAACGGAGCTGGTGCAGGGTCTGGAGCACAGGTCGTACGGGGAGCGGCTGAGGGAACTGGGGGTGTTTAGTCTGGAGAAGAGGAGGCTGAGGGGAGACCTCATCACCCTCTACAGCTGCCTGAAAGGAGGTTGCAGAGAGCTGGGGATGAGTCTCTTTAACCAAGTATCAAGTGATAGGACAAGAGGGAATGGCCTCAAGTTGCACCAGGGAAGGTTTAGACTGGATATTAGGAAGCATTTCTTTCCAGAATGGGTTGTTAGGTGTAGGAATGGGCTGCCCAGGGAGTTGGTGGAGTCCCCATCCCTGGAGGTGTTTAAGAGTCAGGTCAACATAGCCCTGAGGGATCTGGTGTAGTTGGGAACTGTCAGTGTTAGGTCAATGGTTGTACTGGATGATCTTCAAGGTCTTTTCCAACGATTCTGTGATAGAGAATTTCCAGCTTCTGTGTACTTGCTCTGACATCCAGAGTAATACATTACAAAACCATGTAAAAGAATAATAATAGAAGAAAACAGGAGGACAAAGTTACTACCTTCACACACCTTTTCCCTACCCTTCACACTGGAATCACTGCTTCCAATAATTGTACTTTCAAAACAAAGAAATGCAGCAATATATATTGTTAGAAATGCCACTCCTACTTCCTATGACATGACTTATAATTCATGGTAAGTAAATCTGCGCAAACCAGTCTTAAAGCACTTTTAAAGTTAGTACATTGTTAGCTTTGGATAGGGAATGACTTTGACTATTTGGGAAGATTAAGTCAAATGTTATTGACTCTAGTTCTTTTGCTTTCTTTTTTTTTTTTTAGTAGATTCAGAAAGGACAGTAGCAGTATTTATAACTCAATTTCCTTGAGAGTGAAGATGTTCTTATGTTAACCAAATGGCCTGATTAAAAAATACCCTATATATTCAATATCGGTTCTTCAGTTAAAGAAAAAAAAAAAGTGCACAAATATTCTTTTTTTTTTTTTTTTTTTTTTTTAATAAGAATACAGGCAGCACAGACTGAGAAAGATCAGAAAAGCCTATGCTCCTCAAGGCTATTACCTTGTTTTCCTAATTTATAAATTTCAGCAAAATATTTCCATACTTTTTGCATTTGTTTGTATTAATTCATCACACTGTAAAACACACTATTCTAGAAGCAGCTGACCTTTGAATATCCTTTGCCTATGTCAATAGTAGAAATCTGAAATTAATTCTTACAAATATCTGTTCATATCTAGGAAACACAGATTACAAAATTGAATAGTCCTGTAATTGAGCTGCTCCTGTAAATAATTCAATTTACCTAGGATTACTTCAGGAATGGGCATTTATTTCTTGTATCATTGAAACATTTAATTATACCAGGTTACATGTGGTTGTCTTACATAGTCCTACCCTGAGTACATAGCTAGGAAAATAGTGGATTTCATTCCATCTGATCTGATGGCAAAGTCTTATATTTCCCAACTTATTCATATTAGAACAAAGCATCCCAATAAAGAACACAGATATGTACTAGTAAGTGAAGGCCAAGGAGACTTGTACATAACGAAATCATGTAGAAGTAGCAACAGCAGCACTATTTGATGTAAACTGAGCAATCAGGGACACAGGTTTTTATTGGTAATCTCAATGAGAGTTCAGATGTGAAAAACTACTGTATAGATGTCTTCTTAACAGTACCCTGATATTTGACAATCCCAAAGAACTACCACAGAGACACTTGCATTTACCGTCCCAGGGGTAAGGCTGCATATTTAACAAGTTGGGTCTTTTCCCAGCCTTTTTTCTAGTAATTTTTCTTCAAGACTTTTTAACATAGAACTTCAAGCAGAATCACAGATTTTTTTAAAGAGGCCTCTCTCTTAATGATCACTAAACATTTTCTTTAAAATTTGACTTAATATCAGGTAGATTATCTCAGATGTTCAAATGAACAACAGAGTGACTGGATTAGCCAATACAGAGGCAATATTCTCTTTAACTCTTAAATTACACTCCCAAATTACTGTTTAACTCATAATAGTTTGCTGAAATTCATGTTCCTTTCTTACTATTCTTTTTTCTTTGGGGGAAAAAAATCAAATGTTGTAGTCATAAGTATGTGGGTTTTTTTAATCAAAAAAGGTAGATATTTTCTCCTTGTTTCGAAGATAATAGAGAAGTAGAAGTTAGTATCTGCAGAAGAAATAATTTTCTACTTTTTGAACACCATTAATCCTCAGTTAATAGTTACAGAAGCATATTATTAGAAATATTACAGCATTAAGACTTAAAAAACAGTTTATAAAGTAAGAGGTGAACAAGGAACCATACGATTGTAGTTTACAATGAACTTATATTAATTTGGTGGTTCCCTTCAGCACATAACAGAAGGGAACATACCATTCATTGCTTGAAATATTTTGGGTTTTTTTTGTTGTTGTTTTGTTTGGTTTTTTGTATCCCCCCCCCCCCCCCCCGGGAATGGGTAACACAGTTGAAGTTATAGTATGGATTTAAATTAATTCAAATATTGAATTAATCGCCATTTGCTTCAGCTTCAGTCTGAAAGGAATTCAAGTAGATGTTGCTCTTCACATCGTCATAAAAAGTTTATGGCAATGTATACTTCAGAAAGTGTGAAATGTTCCTTAATTTGTTAAGCTGTATTGATTCTCTGATATATCTGCAGGAAATCTATCAGTTGCATGTTCAGCAAGTGAGGGTCTTTTCGTACCCCACTATTTATCTTATCATCACACTGAATTATTTTCTCTGTATTTACAATACTTTAAATTTGTCTTTCAACTGCAATTAGATCAATACAGTCTCACTGTTACCTCATGTAAAGGCATTTAAAAACTATTCTCCTAGGAATGGTTTTACCCACTAGGGCATACTAAGATCATGTTTGCCATTTAAACAGTTGCTCTTCTTGGGTGAATTGGTATTGGTTAAGGAGTGCACACAGTTTTTCTTCTTTGTTATTTCTCATATATTCTTGTATGTCTCTCTTTTCCATTTCTATTAAATCAATTAAAAACTCTACATATCTGATAAATGGTTATGGGAGAGCTTTTCACATATATATGGGATTGAAATTGCAGATACACCTTCCATCTTCTCGATAATTTGACTTTATCCTCCACAAAATAAAGGTATCAACTAAAACCAGAAGTTTTTTCTCCATGGATTCAAGTATGTGAACAACTCCTACTCTTTCTGTTATTTGGGTAAATTCTACAGATTTGCTTTATATTCTTAGAATTGTACATGTTTCCAAGCCTTTGTGTCATTCTCTGAAACTCTTCTAGTTTGCCAACACGTTTTTTGAAATATGAATGACAGGTCTAGACATCATGTCAATGTCAGTATTATTAATTATATCTGAAAGGAAGACCAACCTTCTGCTCCTGTTAATTTTCCTTTTCTGATGCAAGAAACTAGATAACTAAATTTCATAACTAGACAAGGTGAACAAGGAACTCCCTTTCAGTGTGTTAATTACATCATCCCTAAGTCCTTTTCATTATCTGTACATTCACAGTATGGTTTACCATCTTGAAAGTGTACTTAGAGATCTTTTTCCTCCCATGTATGACCTTTCAACTTTGGTGAAAGAAAATTTTCCTGTCTTATTAATACAAATACATTTTCTGAACTGACCTATTGTTTATTAACCAAACTCTCATAGCTTACTATTTTCTGCGGCTTTTTATCACAATTTCATATTATTTTCAAGTCATGATAAATATAACACTGAATCAAAAGGAGATTTCTCTATGATGTGAGAATTCCCTGTTTGTCATTGCTTGTTGTCATCTCTCAGTTAAGACGTTTTAATGATCTGGTGTAGTGCTCTTTTTTGTGATATTTCAAGAGGGGGTAAATCAAACAAAAAGAGCTATACTCAGCATTTCTTTCCTGACTAGGACCTTTAGCATCTACAATGTATGCATATAATAACCACAATGTTGACAACTATACATCAACATTTCTGTAATATGGGAAAGATGTTGATTGCTGGATAGTAGATGCAAAGAAATTCAGAAAGACTAATATAGCAAAACCAGAATGGAATTTAATCTAGGAAGAATAATCAACATACTGGGAAAAAGGGAATATGAAAATATGCTTTAAATATATATATTGAACAAAGATACTCTTTTCCCTCCATCTCTTCCTTTCAATAATATGTGATGTTCATGCAGTGGGAAATAATAAAATCTGAAATGATAGAATATAAGCTAATGCAATGAGTCTAAAGCAGATTATTGGGGGTGGATACGGTGGGGAGAAAGAAGAATAAGAAAGCAATATTTTCTTCTGACAAGTATTTCTATTATTGAACAGAATAGGGTCATTTGTGAGTTGGGATTTTGCAGAAATACTCATATGAAGGGAGTTTGTGGAAGGTGTGATAGTTTAGGCCCTGCCAGGACCGGGCACCACATTGTTGTTGTCCCTCCCCCACCCTCAGACACATGTAGGGCACAAACTCTGGGTTAAAATAAGAAGAAATTTAATACAACAGTGTAATAAACAATCCAAACAACAATAGCAATAATAACAATAAACAGTAATAACAGTAAACAAGACAAAAGATATACAGAGAAATACTGCAGTGAACACACCCAGCCCATCACACGTGCTTCCTGTGACAAAAGCCACAAAGGAAAAACCTTCCCTCGCTGCTGTGCCAGACCTGACTTCAGCGTGGTATGAATAACCCGCCTGGAGATCCCTTCCCCCTGCTGGGGAAATTTAACCCTATCCTAGATGAACCAGGACAGAAGGCAACTGATTTATGAACTACACAGATATAAGAATAGCTCATAAATAGCAACATATTTGTAACATGTTAGCATGTGCATAATTAAAGATAAAAATAAACAGGCTGAGTGTGCTATATAAAGTGACTAGTTGTTGAGGTTAGAGTGTAGGAGGTTCATCATGCAAAGTTTTCCTCAAAAAGTGATGCATCATTTTCTGGTATATTTTAGTCATAATGAAAGAAAATAAACCTGTAAAGCAGGCTCTCATACAAGGTATAATCCCTGTAGCATCAAAATATCACCTAAGACCCTGCTGATCTTGGGGTTTTTTACCTATTTGGCTGCTGAATGACTGACAAAAAGGGATTTTTTTTATCATTCAGCAAATTAAAACATTTAATTACAACATTTAACTCAACCCTAAATAATCTTTTCAATTTTAAGGCATTAAAAAAATAGAACTAAACTTATGTAGGACTTAAAAGTTTTACGAACTAGGCTGTTGATCCTTCTCATGTGCTTGATATTTTTGCACCTACTGAAATGAAAATGTAAATTCTCTGAATGTATATAGAGGAAATGTAGGCTAAAAGAATTTAGATACACTTGCTGCAGAATAATCTTCTAGTCCAGTCGACTAGGGATATCTCCTGATAAACAGCAGAAAAGGCTTTTGGAATAGGACATCCTAAGCAAAAATAACAGCATGAACTTTTTCTATCACTAGCCTGAACGTCCTGGCCTTTCCAGTCAGGACCTCAGCTGGAACTGGGATTGTAACTCCAGCAAGCAGAAGAGAATTGGGGAACTTCTGGCTGAACAACTACCAGAAGAGTTGTTCACCAGCTACAAGATTATGAATTCCGATTTTCAGCCTGTAACTTGTCAAAATCTATCAATCAATTAATCTCTGCATGCATGTTTTTCTTGGATATGTACCAATCATGCTTGTGATGTGTTGAGACAAGATCTTGAGTTGTTTAGAGATTGAAGATACAACAGCCTGCACATTTACCTCAAAACAGGATGTACCAAAACACCGAAGACCTTCAAATTTTAAAAGACGTGTCTTATTGGAACATTATCTTCAACATGATTTAATTTAGATGGAGAAAATTCAGAGTATCTAGTAAGGTAGAATAGAAGTTAGTCATTCAAGCTCTTCTCTTTCCAGCAGTTTTCTCTCTAGTAGTTTTTAAGGGTGGATTATTTCCTTAAGTTTACTTTCAAGCCAGCAGCTCTCAGTGGGTTTCTGGCTTATACCAAACACTATGCAGTAACTAAAAAAAAAAAGTTATCTTTTATTCTTTTGCTCATTTTGTATCATGGCTGCCTGTCTTCTACCTGCTTTTCTTAGTCCTCTCAGACTGCTCTTTCAATCCTCCTTTAAGCCATGAATATCTGCCCCCTCTCTGCTTGCAACCTGCCTGCTTGTTACCCTTTGAGCGTAATAGGACAACACAGCACATCACAACATAACCTGACAATAAATAGAAGAAATATGAGTCATACATGATTATCACTCCCACAACTGTTCTCATGATTGGGAAAGATCCAGTTAATTGTCCTACAAATATCTGGAATTTACTACTCATTGCCTTTATAGTACAGTCCTAACTCTTATAAATGTCAGTATAGTTCATTTACCAGGACTATGTAATCAACCACACAGATTCCTTTCTCTGTTTTAAGAATGCTGATATATTCACTCAGTGACAATTAATAGAACCTGTATCTGCATTTGGTATGGAACTCATTTCCCAAAAAAAAGGAGCAGTGTGGTAGTTGCATAATGAAGCTGTGAAAGGCTTCACTCTTCAGTGTGTGCGCATATTAGAAAAAATAAAAGTAGATGTTGGAGTTTTCAAAGAAATCTTATCAGCAAAAACAATTGGTCAACTGAGCGACTGGCCTGAAGGGATAAACCAAGTACAGTGAGGATGACTGAACCTACAATGTACCTGACAAGAGATCTCCTTGCTGTCTTGTGGGGAAAGGAAACATATCATCAACCTATGAGGGTAAGGCACTGATTAATAAAAATACAATAAGTCTCAGAAAATAAATTCCCCACCTCCACAAAAGATTGTTTTTTCAATGAAATTTGAGTTAAAAGGTAAAGAGAGCTGCACAACAGTATCAAGTTGATGGCTGCAGTAAGATTAAAAATTAAAATAATTATGTTAAAAGTAATTCCTCCTTTGATATGACTCTTTCTGCATGGCTTAAAGTTCTAATACTTCTAATGTCATTCTTGTTTATTCTCTTGTAAAAAATAATCCTTCAGGCAGTTCTCAGCTGGCTTTCAAATGTAAATCAGATTTTATCAAGGTATTCTATGTCAAATATATTATTTCTCCTTTAGATATATATTTCTAACTCTGCTTCAGTAGCTTGTATCAGATTGTGTGATTATGAACCTTTATCTGCATTTCATTCTAATCTTCAGCACTATCAGTGTTTTAAGCAGTGTAAAAAAAAAAAAAAAAAAAAAAGACACCAAATCTCTTAGCTATTTGTGGAATCTATAGCCATTTTAAGACCACTTTCAGATTTATTTTCCTGCTCTAATGGAATTACAGACTTAAGTAGAAACAGACATTCTAGATTTAAAAGAGAGCCTCTTGGCTCTGAGGTATTTGAATATGAAATTCATAGTTTCTCCCATTTTGGTCATCTTGGGCTAATGTATATCTAGAATGAGTCTCCCTTATACAACTAATAGAAGATTTATGCACTATTCAGGATCCCCCTGGACAGACCCAGCAGGATATATTAATATCAGCGAGGTCCTAGAACTACCTCTTTACTTTTGGCAAATTCAATTTATATCAATGCACAGATTCATTTTCTAAAATCATAATCTCAAAAAAAAAGTTGAACTTAGTAGGGTATACCTGTGTAGAACACTCTTGATTTTTACTCCTATATGTAGCTTCACAGATCTGAACATTGAATAAAACTCCTGACATTTCTTGACAGGCATTTCTTCTGCTTTCTTGGACGCTCCTATTATATGTAGTTGAAATATTTATTTCAACTTGGAAAAAGTTTTAGAAGGAGCTCATACTCTTCTTATTCCCACTCCTAATTATTAGCTATTGAACAGACAGTATCTCCAACTAATTCATTTTTCTACAAACACAGTAACATGACTACGTAGCTGTACAGATTGTGGATTGATTTGAATGTATTGATAAGGAGTTTAAGAAAGTAAGGCCTTTCAAAAACAATTTAAATACAACATTTTAAATGTTGAAATCACCTAATTTTTTTGAATTTCAGTTTGTGGAAACATTTTTGAAGAGAGTGTTGTGAATACAAGCCACATTAAAACTGATTACACAATATCTAGTTTATATATAGGCATATAAGCATATCAACCTGTAATAAACCACAAATTCTTTAGTTTGCCCCTGAGAGTAGAATTTTTAGATATTCTACTTTTAAATCTTGACTGTTTAGCTAGCCAAGATAACTGGCAGCTGCTGAGGATGCTGTACTTAAAAACTGATATACTGTTTCCTCTAATGTTTCCTAACAAGCATCCATAATTGAAAGAGTACCCAGTGTCTCGCATCGTGCTTTGTCATTTACACCTGGTGTTGGAGGTATGGCACTCCCTGATAAAGTAGAAATAGGTTCAAGGTGACTGCGTTTTCTGGGGGTTTGCATGTCATTAGGTGGCAATATAGACTTCTAAGGACCAAGGAATTATTTCTTGACTTCAGTGGGAATTTTATCGGTCAGAAATGCAGTGCCATACCCAGTGTGTTACACTGTTGTGGGTTGCCTTGCACTGTTTGTTACAGAGGTAGTTTACAGGAGGGAGACAGAAAACTTGGGTGAAAAGAAGTAATGTTTTTGCTGGGAACAAAGTGTCTCAAACTTTAAGAGAGACAGGAACTTTGCTTTGTTGCTCAGACTACATGCAATATCTGATGAATTACAAAGTGGTGCTATCACCTCATTCATTCAGGTACTTCTGAAGTTATAATAATGCATTATGACTAAAAAGTTTAGATTACCTTCCTCTTCATATTTGACAGAAAGTCATAGTAGATCATGTTGATGATGACACATCTAAGGTAACATCACTACTGAAAATTTTGTTTTTTGTTTTAATTTTTGTGACTGTAGATAGTGGTCTGTAGCACAGACTACACAATTACTTAAAACTTTCTCCTTTACTCTAAAGCAATGTTATTGCAAAGCTGTTTACTGGGGGAAAATAAGCAATCTTTCCCATTAAAATATGTGCTTCACCAGACTGAATTTTCAATTTATCCAGAACCACTGTACATTTTGCTGAGTTAACTTCTACAACAAGGAAAATATTTGATGCTCAAACAGACTGTCACATGTTTCCATGGAAACCATAACCCTTAAGTTCAAACAATTTGGAGAGGAAGCTAGGCATTGTATTTCAGCCAAAGAACAGAATGGTCAGAATACCTCGATTTGTTTAAATGCATATATAAATATACTATCCCCTCTCTATATAAAAATGATTAAAATTCTGTCTCAGCTGAAATTAGTAAAATATAGCCTATGGTGCTATAACTCAAAGTCAGATTTCATACCCTTAATGTACAAAATAAGTAATATAATGGAGTTATGAGTACACCAAACTTAAAGAATCACATAAAATGGTCTGTGAAAGGTCTAAGAGATAAACTGTATTCAGGAAAAATTTGAGAATACAAAGAATACCAAATAAGTATATAAGGACATGTAGTCTGGACAGGAGAGGAAAAAGAATATCTCTCTAGAACGGAAAAATAGGAACTGTGGGGAGAGTGGAAGAGAGAGATATAGCCATGAGCAGTGGGGAATTGCTTTCAAAGGGTATTAGATATTGACATCTATTTTACTTTGTGAACTAAAATAACACCTTAGTGAGTTTAGGAAGGAGAAATAGAAATCTCTGTGTATGTTACATAAACACTGAAATCTATTCTTTTTCCTTCTTTTTTTTTTTCTTTTATTTTTTCCTTTTTTCCTTATTTTTTTCCTTCTTTTTTTTCCTTCTTTTTTTCCTTATTTTTTCCTTTTTTCCTTCTTTTATCCTTCTTTTATCCTTCTTTTATCCTTCTTTTTGCCTTCTTTTTGCCTTCTTTTTGCCTTCTTTTTTGCCTTCTTTTTTCCTTCTTTGTTTCCTTCTTTGTTTCCTTCTTTTTTTCCTTCTTTTTTCTTCTTTTTTCCTTCTTTTTTCCTTCTTTTTTTCCTTCTTTTTTTCCTTCTTTTTTTCCCTTCCTATTTTCCCTTCCTATTTTCCCTTCTTTTCTTTCCTTCTTTTCTTTCCTTCTTTTCTTTCCTCCTTTTCTTTCCTCCTTTCCTTTCTCCTTTCCTTTCTCCTTTCCTTTCTCCTTTCCTTTCTCCTTTCCTTTCTCCTTTCCTTTCTCCTTTCCTTTCTCCTTTCCTTTCCCCTTTCCTTTCTCCTTTCCTTTC
>NW_020799095.1:135332215-135354454 GCF_003259725.1 Athene cunicularia
CTTTCCCTTCCTCCTTTCCCTTCCTCCTTTCCCTTCCTCCTTTCCCTTCCTCCTTTCCCTTCCTCCTTTCCCTTCCTCCTTTCCCTTCCTCCTTTCCCTTCCTCCTTTCCCTTCCTCCTTTCCCTTCCTCCTTTCCCTTCCTCCTTTCCCTTCCTCCTTTCCCTTCCTCCTTTCCCTTCCTCCTTTCCCTTCCTCCTTTCCCTTCCTCCTTTCCCTTCCTCCTTTCCCTTCCTCCTTTCCCTTCCTCCTTTCCCTTCCTCCTTTCCCTTCCTCCTTTCCCTTCCTCCTTTCCCTTCCTCCTTTCCCTTCCTCCTTTCCCTTCCTCCTTTCCCTTCCTCCTTTCCCTTCCTCCTTTCCCTTCCTCCTTTCCCTTCCTCCTTTCCCTTCCTCCTTTCCCTTCCTCCTTTCCCTTCCTCCTTTCCCTTCCTCCTTTCCCTTCCTCCTTTCCCTTCCTCCTTTCCCTTCCTCCTTTCCCTTCCTCCTTTCCCTTCCTCCTTTCCCTTCCTCCTTTCCCTTCCTCCTTTCCCTTCCTCCTTTCCCTTCCTCCTTTCCCTTCCTCCTTTCCCTTCCTCCTTTCCCTTCCTCCTTTCCCTTCCTCCTTTCCCTTCCTCCTTTCCCTTCCTCCTTTCCCTTCCTCCTTTCCCTTCCTCCTTTCCCTTCCTCCTTTCCCTTCCTCCTTTCCCTTCCTCCTTTCCCTTCCTCCTTTCCCTTCCTCCTTTCCCTTCCTCCTTTCCCTTCCTCCTTTCCCTTCCTCCTTTCCCTTCCTCCTTTCCCTTCCTCCTTTCCCTTCCTCCTTTCCCTTCCTCCTTTCCCTTCCTCCTTTCCCTTCCTCCTTTCCCTTCCTCCTTTCCCTTCCTCCTTTCCCTTCCTCCTTTCCCTTCCTCCTTTCCCTTCCTCCTTTCCCTTCCTCCTTTCCCTTCCTCCTTTCCCTTCCTCCTTTCCCTTCCTCCTTTCCCTTCCTCCTTTCCTTCCCTCCTTTCCTTCCCTCCTTTCCTTCCCTCCTTTCCTTCCCTCCTTTCCTTCCCTCCTTTCCTTCCCTCCTTTCCTTCCCTCCTTTTCTTCCCTCCTTTTCTTCCATCCTTTTCTTCCCTCCTTTTCTTCCCTTCTTCCTTTTTCCTTCTTCTTTTTTCCTTCTTTTTTATTTTTTTTTATTTTTTTATTTTAATAACTCTGTCTTGTGCAGATTATTGTTGCATGGGAAATTTCACACAGATTTAAACAAAAAGTAGGTTTTGATCTACAGTGGCTGTTGTGGTTTAACCCCAGCTGGCAACTAAGCACCACACAGCCACTTTCTCACTCCCTGCCACACAGCAGGATGGGGGGAGAGAATTGGAAGGGTCAAAGTAAGAAAACTCATGGATTGAGATAAGATCAGTTTAATAATTTAAATATAATAATAAATGAAAATGAGAATAACAAAAAAAAAGAGAAGATAAATAAAATCCAAGACAGACAAGTGATACAAATGAACAACTAACTGATGTCCAGCCAGCCCCTGAGCAGCAGCCCCAAGATATCTTTCCTCCTAGTTTATATGCTGAGCATGGCATCATATGGTATGGGGTATCTCTTTGGTCAGCTGGGGTCAGCTGTCCCGGCTGTGTCCCTTCCCAGCTTCTTGTGTACCCCAGCTTACTTCCTGGTGGGATGGGGTGACGAGCAGAAAAGGCCTTGACTCTGCGTAAGCACTGCTCAGCAGTAATGAAACCATCCCTGAATTATCAACACTGTTTTCAGCACAAATCCAAAACATAATCCCATACTAGCTACTATTAAGAAAATTAACTCTACCCCAGCCAAAACCAGCACAGTGGTCCTGTGGCATACTGGGGCTTGTTTGAGATTGTATGTATATATTTCCACATAGTCACCTCCTTCTTTAAAACATAGGTCCTTATTTTGGATACCTAGAACTCTGTTGCATATGGTCAAAGGCTATGACAAAAGTATTCGAACCAGAAGAATCATGTTGTCACACTGGAGCAATCAAAGGGAGGTGAAAAGTCAGAAGACAAAGACAGATATAAAAGTAAGTATTAATATGCATCAGTCGGAAGGCTGATCCCTGCTCACTAAAAATAGATTTATTTTTCCTGATTCTACCTTTTCAATTGACTGTTTGAGAAAATGAAGGCATTGGGATTTTTTTTCCACCAAATGTATGTATATCCCTGTTTTACCACTGTACGACAGAATATGGGGTTAGATGAGAATATAGGTTTAGGAATACTTTTCTAATCACAGAAAAGGTCTTTTATGGTAGAAATGAGCAAGAAATATTGAAGTCCTCAGTGTCAAAACCTCAAAATAATCTGCCTATATCCATTTTAAATTAAAATCAAAACTACAAGCTTTTTTAGATTGTATACCAGGTGGATTTTCTTTTTTCCAGGTTAAGGTATTACAAATTGAATTCTTGCTAACATACTGGGCAATTACAGATTAAGTTCTTCATCCTAATTGAATGGCCTAATTTTCTCTTTTTAGGGTAGTGGTGACATATCTCCTGCTCCCTACTCCTCATGAAAATGTCAATGGATTTGTTGCTTTAACTGTTATGCAAATTTATCTTCGTCTTTATTTTCACCTTTGCTATTTTGGTAATTTTCTGCATTGATATGCTTCTGTGGTTAATTATGCAAGTATTATTTAATGAAGACGTTTTGAGAAACCACTTTATCTAGGATGTCTGAGGGACAGCTTGTTTCCCATACTACATCTAGTTGACATGTAAATGGCAATGACAGAAAAAAAAACCCAAACAAAACAAAAAACAGAAAGAAAAAAGATACTGAATGAGATCTTAGTAGGAGAACTGATTTCTAGGAAACTGATTTCAGGGAAATAAGACACGTAGAGCTCGATGACTTGGGGAGATTAGTGAAGGCAATCTGAACAATATTCATCTCTCAGGAGATGCAACATTTCCAACAGAAAGAGGGTATTTATATGCACATTGTGTTTAATGTTATTCTTAAAACACTACCAATAAAAAGCATGAAAATCAAATAATCAGTATGGGGTGTTTCAGAGTCAATAGCTGCCTTTGAATATCGACATATTAAAAGAAACATATGTCAAATAAAAGAATATATTTAAGAAAGATATAAAATGCAGAAGAATCAACAAAGAATGTTTTGTCTATGTACCAAGTGGTTTCTTTATTCAGCCAGGGATTTAAACACTACTTAGTCCCTGTAGATATGTAAAAATGGAATAACTGGTAAGTATGTGAACAATGTGTTACATTATCTGAATGAAGATGAACAAACAAACAAAGAAATCCCCAAACTATAAAACAGATCTTTGAAATATTTTGTGCTGAATGACTACATTAGCTAGGAAAATACGAAATGAGCAATGTAAAACTGCAAAATATCATAGGAAGGTTTTTATGGGAAGCTAATATCTCTATTACATCTGAAATAGCATGTGAGAAAGATCACGGACAATCCATCTGAAAACTTTTTACTAAAAAAGACATGCTCATTGTATTCAAATACAAGATCTTAAGGTGGAAAAGGAACCAGTCACAGGAAAATATGATTTTAAAATGAAAAGAGGAGTTCTATGCAAATTAGAAACTGGGCCTGAATCTTAATTTTGCATTTCCAAGAATTGGGAACTTCAAGAGTATTCCTTCATACTGGTGAAATAAGTCAAAAGACATATCTAGCTCTTTCTCTTGAGCATTACTTAAATAATACCAATAATTTACACAGAAAGAAAAACAAATGCAAGGTTTAAAAAGCTCTGAGAAAAAGTTTTCTGCTGTATCTTTATCTCATGTGTCTTTCTTCATTTGATTTGCTAAGAAAATGGAAGAGCAGAGATGTTTTCTGTTTCTGTTTTTAACCCCTCTCTCCCTTGTTGCCATCAGTGAGGAGTCAGTGTAATTGGAGAACACAGAATATTTTACTTGTTCTCATGAATTATTAACAAAATTTGAACCATGTTACAATTTCTTTATTATTTTTTTGGTTGAGGAGCAAAACAACTGGACCAATTTTTAGATTTTCAAATACCAAGCTGAGTTATATCAGTTAAAAAAAAATTTAGTTATTAGGTTTCTAATTGAGCTACTATGCAAGGACAAAAGGCAGGGCATACCCTCCCAGATTTCCTTCATTTAGGTGGTGTTAGCATTTTACTCTAGCTCTGGCTCAGCTGAAGATATCTCTTTTCTCCCAGCCTGAGGAAGTGGAAATGTGTATAATAAAAATCACAAATTTATGAGAACAGTTGATACTGATATCTTTCATTCTCTTCTGCTTTGGTGTTTTAATAAAATTCTGAACATGCATCCTCATTCCTTTCTAGATTAAAACTTTACAGATAAAACCATTATATTTTTGAAGTGTCTGGCTACTGAGAGTGTATTTTAAGTAGAAAAGTTCTGTTTTTTCCCCTTTCTTAATTAGAAAGGGGGAGAACAGAGCAAAATAGACAAGTAAGAAACTCAACGAGTTTCAAGAAACTCAAGAAACTCAAGTTTCAAGAAACTCAACGAGCACTATCATTGTCTCACACTGTTCTGATACGTGGATATTTTAAGACAGACATTTAAAAAAGAACATATAAAAACCCTATACATGAGTAATAAAAGAAGTATTCTTGTTTAAAGGCTGGAGCCTCTAAACATCATATATAGAAGGTATTTGCAATGATGCATAGTTTTCAATTATCCCATTTGATCCAGTTGTTAAACAAAATGTGAGGACTTCATGTCAGCTCCAAATAGATATTTATTGATTGGACCGTAGCTTTAACAGTGATTTTGTACAAGTGTTTTCTTAAGAAGAGGTTTAAAACCATTTTCCTATTTACAGCCTTGTCTTTTAAAGACAAAATCTGCACTTTATAACTGATTTTCTCTACTTCCTCTAAAGCTTTCACATGTGTGTTTCTTTCTCATGAACACATTCCCCAACACTCTGCAGCAGTACATAGAAGATCCACTGCCCCACAGCATTTACAGTATTTAGAAGTTTTTAATTTATTCTTCATTCTTCAACAATTTATAGTGATCTTAAATGCAAATGAATCTCCCATGGGACAATGCATTTGGTCCTCTGCCCACACTGATGAGGTGAGGAAAATGTTCATTGTGTGCAGCTTCAGATGATACCTGCTTCCCACATTCCAGTGAGTACAGAGGGCTGATAAGGATGGGAGCAGTGTTGGCCTTCTGCTGCTGATTACAGCTCACCCATCCTCCAGGAGAGGAGTTTTTTCCCTTCTGCCAATATCTGAAATCCAGCAGTAAATTTGTGTCTGTTCAATGATGAACAGAGGTCAAGGTCTCTTTGTTTCAATAACGTTTAGCCCTAGCTTATAGTAATCAAAATCCACATGAGTGACAACTGATCTGACATTCTGATGTTTACTGATTTAATTTACTCAAGAGAGAACTCCTTTTTCATTCTTTTTCTGGATCACTCATAATTTTTGCAACTGACACAATGAGAACATGTTTGTGTGAAGATGTAGGGGAGATTTGTACTGCTACTCATTTGTTGAAGAACCTGCTAGCTATTTCTAGCCCAATGCATTTCCATCTCTTCAGAGTTAAAATTCAAAATAATACAGTCCATCCTGTCAAACAGTCCTTCCTGTCAAAAAATTTTAAACATATCTTTGAGACCAGGCAGCTGCAGAACAGCAGTAGAAAAATAAATCATTTCAATTATACTCAAGCAGTTCAAGTCAGCAGTGAATAAAGCAATAAGTGAATATTTCTGCCTGTTTGATTACATGGAAAATATCTGTTCAGTATTTCTGATTTGCTTTAATAATTCAGCTGGACTTCATAATTTACCACTGGCCAACACCACACCTGCTATGCCTTCTGCCCAATCACCTTCCAATGTACAGCAGTGAGTAAAACAAACAAACCCAACTCGTGCCATGATTCTGGCAACTGTATGAACCACTATATTTTGTTTTTTCTTTACATTTACATCCTCACATGCCATCTGTGCCCCCTGGAGAGGGACACTCATAGTTAAAGGGAACTTTACAGTTAGGCCTAGTGCTACAGTCTTGAAAATTGACTTTGTCTGAATTCAGAAATAAAGAAATTACAGTCTCATAGTGACAGAGATGCTCCCAGTCTTTGGAGGTAAAGGTGAACAAGGAGGCTATGTCACCCTTTCTTTTAAAAAGGAGGCATTTAGTAAAGAAAGTTTGAGATGAGAGACAATCTGAAAGAAATCAGGAAAGAGTAGTATATGGAAGAAGACTCAATAATGCTCTAGGTTTAAGATGTCAATGGAAAGAGATGTAAAGTTACTATAAAGTGAAAGTCTCCAGTGTCTGAATTGTGTGAGGAAGAAAACAAGATTCTGGCACCATCTGGTTTGTTTGATTGTGTGGGTTGGGTTTTTTGGTTTTGTTTTAGATTTTTTGTTTGTTTTTTGGGGTTTTTTTCTGTGTGTGTGTGTGTGTGTGGTTTTCTGTCTTGAGTTTCTGTTGTCATTAAAAGAAGGTTTGTAAGGATACCAGAAATTTCATAGTCTGACAAAAAATATATATTAAAACATGAAGTGCAACACAAAATCTGATTACATTATAGGTGTTGGAACAAAGCCTATGGCAATAGGTATAAGTTTCCCAGAAAGGACCAAAAGCTGGATACAATCAGTTATAACATTGTTGGACCAGCAGCTACAAAAGTTCATTTTACAAAGCTATTTTGTGAAACTCCTAATCTCTCATGGTGTAAGATGTCAAAGAGATAGAAGGCTGACTTAAATCAAAGGTTTTCCTACAAAACAGGTAAGACACATGGGAAACTGCCCAATCTGCAGCCTTCTAACAGAGATCATCTGCAACAAAGATTAAAAGAACTTTAAAAGAATATAAGGTCACAAACACCGGTGGAATGGAATAACCACAGTGAAGAACAGATTAGAAAATAGAGTTTTAGTATTTTAACAGAATTGTCCATCCATGACAATAATAAGAAATATATTCTCCAAAAAGAGATTTTTAACAAGACATTCCTTATTCAGGCATTTAGAAGCTTATTGTTAGTCAGATGAACAGAACATAACAAAGACACAGAAGAAGAGAACTTGTTTGGTTTTTTTGTTTGGTTGGTTGGTTTTTTTTTCTTTTTTTTTTTTTTTTCTCCTGGTCAGACTGACAGTGGGCCTGTAGAGACAGATACTATTGGGTGTCCAAACCCCAAATTTACCACAAGACTGGATTTTCCATGAAGGATGTTCTTAAAGGTGAAGATTTCACTCATTAGAAGAGAAGGAACATTAATTAAAATGAGATTTATAGTCATTATTTTTTTGTGTCCAATTAAGAAGTGGTGAAATGCTGAGTAAACCTGAATAGGTGATATATTTATTATGTGGGATGACAGAAATTGCCAATACTGATAAAGTTATGGGAAACTCTTCTATTAAATGTGGATCCTGTGGAAAAACTGACCCTATCCAAAACTCATATCTATGTAAAACCTATTGTACAGGTCTTGAAAATGTCATTTGGCAAAATTAAAAGGTCACTTGGCCAAAGTCACCATTATGCAACGTTACGCGTTTTATGTGGGATATGCTCATTCTAGGTTTCAATAATTCCTAAAACCACACAAATCCAGACTAGTTCTCTAAAGCTACTACTTTTCTACATAGCCTACCACCAATACTGCCTAAACTTATGAAGTAATTTATAAGAGACCTGATAGTTCCTCAAGGTACAAGTATCTAGGCAAGGTTGGCCACCTGATCTCAAAAGACAGAGAATTACCTCATAGCCAATTACACTGCAGACATCAGCCCTAACGTTACTTGTAGTGCTTAATCTTTGCATAACAGCCTTGTGATTAGAGCATTTATCTTGGAAATAGAAGACTTGACTTCTAGGCACATCTTAGCATTAAGAAATTTGAGTGCACATACCAATTAATCCCTAACTGATTCTATATTCTGAAAAACTATATCTGGACATAAAAAAAAACCCAAGGAAAAAAAAAAAAAAAAACAAAAGCAACCGTCATAAGATTTGATTTTAAATGAGCTATGAAAGAGACTAACATGCAATTCCAAAAAAAAAAAAAAAAAAAAGTGGAGGTTCTGTAAACAAAGTATGATATTTAGCATCCACTTTTGAGACATTCTGGGAGGAAAGAAGATACCTTTGTAACCACTTTGGATAACTCTGATGTCTTCAGAGACATCTACTTTTCAGTATAGGAAATAAAGCAGTTAATTTAGGAAGATAATTATTTTAGGACTACTGGACTGCCCTTGTAATAATGTTACTTTTAAACCTTACATGAAACAATCTCTGTGTTGAACAGATTACAGTTTTCTAGTTTTAGAAAAAACTGTAGAAAGAAGAAATTTTGAGTTATCACCAGGGAGGAAAAAAAAAAAAATCTTGTTCCCAAAGAAACAACGATATTCTTAAAATCTGAGTATACATCCTACCATATTTGTTTATTAGAATAAAACAGAACTGAACTAAGGATACCAAATTTCCATTGTCAGTTTCTTCATCCAGATGGAACAACATCAGAAAAAACACGTTGTCTAATAATTCAAGGCAACATGGTAGCAATCTATTAACGATGAAATTATTTCTGGAGCTACATGAAAAGCACATTACTGATTTTGACTCATTTTCTAGCAAGCATTGAACAAAACAAAACAAAACAAAAAATTAATAACAAGTGAAGATATAAGCATCTGAAGATAGGTAATACCAGAAGTCTGCACAAGTACATAGCCTATGGAAATTCTATACAGAGGTAAAGTATCATATTAGAGCTACATGAGGGTTTATTAGGGCCATAATAAGTAAAATTTTATCTTGTTACTTTAAAGACACTTTCATTTTTCTTTAAGCACAACAGAGGACACCTAATTCAATATTTATTGTAAGTGTCACAAATAATTTATGAAACAACAGTTCCTAAGGATTTGTGTAATGTTTAGTGACATAGGTTATAATCAAGGTCAGTTTTTTACCTTTCTTGTTCTATTTTGTCATTCATTATTTGGATGTTCCTTTTCCCTTCAATGACATTCAAATTAGTCTATAATTAGAAGTGTCAGGAGCACTCTCTATTCAGTTGGCTTTTATGCACAACACCAGGAAAGTTGAGAAAGAATTAGGCAGCTTCTTGTAGCAACAAGTAAACCCAGTTTTTATTATATTTATGTAAAGAGAAGAAACAAGTGAAAAAAAAAATATTTGTACTTGAATAAAAAGGAAAATAAATTTGAGGTACAGTCCTTCTCAAACTAATATCATTTCAGCAGTCCTAGTTATCTAGAATCATTCAAACATGCCAATGCTAAGACCTGGAACAGTTTTAGCACAATATGTTATGTGTCTTTAAAGAAAAACAAGAGTTTTGAGACGGAGATTCATAGTCCATGGAAAAGTCTTAGGCATTGTCTATACTAACTGAGAAAAATCTTCTGTCTCTGCTTTTCTAGCAAGTAATATGCTTAAGACTAATTAACTTCAAAAAATGAAACTAAGCTTTGTTTTCTTCATTTCCTGAATTGACCTATCAATTTTCTCCATCATAGAATCATAGAATAATTTGGGTTGGATGGAACATCAAAGATCATCTAGTTGCAACCACCCTGTCATGGCCAGAGACTCTTTCCACTAGCCCAGGTTGCTCAAAGCCCTGTCAACCTGGCCGTGAACACTGCCAGGGAGGGGGCAGACACAGCTGCTCTGGGCAACATCTTCCAGTGCCTCATTACCCTCACAGTAAAGAATGTCTTCCTTATATCTAATCTAAGTCTACTCTCTTTCAGTTTGAAGCCATTATCCCTTGTCTTATCACTACACGCCCTTGTAAAAAGTCCCTCTCCAGCTTTTCTGTAGACAGTCTCCTCAGACCCTTCTCTTCTCCAGGATGAACAACCCCTACTTATTCAGCCTGTCCTCTTAAGGGATGTTCTGATCACCTTTGTGGCCTCCTCTGGACTTCAACATTTACATGTCCTTCTTCTTTTGGGGGGCCCAGAGTCAATTGCAGTATTGCAGGTGATGTGTCATGAGAGTGGTGTAGAGGGGAATAATCACCTCCTTTGACCTGCTGGTCATGCTTCTTTTGATGCAGCCTAGAATACAGCTGGCTTTCTAGGTTGCAAATGCAGATTGACATGTCCTGTAGAGCTTCTCATGAAACAGCATCCTAAGTCCTTCTCCTCAGGGCTGCTCTGCATCTACTCTTTGACCCGCCTGTAGTTGAGTTTACGATTGCCCTGACCCATGTGCAGGACCTTGCACTTGGCCTGGTTGAACTGCCCTTGATCTTCAC
Source organism: Athene cunicularia (assembly GCF_003259725.1). NCBI lineage: Eukaryota > Metazoa > Chordata > Aves > Strigiformes > Strigidae > Athene > Athene cunicularia. The sequence continues at coordinate 135,342,519 of NW_020799095.1, forward strand.
ATTTCCCACCAGCTCCTCCTTGTTGATGAGAACAAGGTCCAGCATAACACCTCTCCTTATTGACTCCTTTATCACTTGGAGAAGGAAGTTATCAACACATTCCAGGAACCTCCTGGATTGCTTATGAGGGCAACACCCCCTCCTTGTCTGCCCTGCCTGTCATTCCTAAAGAGGCTGTATCCTTCCATTCCAGCACTCCAGTCATAGAAATCATCCCACCACATTTTCTTTTTTGCCAATAAGATGTAGCCTTGCAGGCAAGCATACATTTCTAACTGTTGTTTATTCCCCATGCTATATTCATTTGAATAGAGGTATTTAAATTGGGTCCCCACTGAAGCTGACTTACTGGCTGGAGTAGCTGGAATACCTTTGTACTTCTCTTCAGGTGCTCTCCTTTTGACTTGTGATCCCTCTCCAGGCTCTGGACATCCATTGTTTGCATTAGCATCAAACTAGTAGGAGTGGGATGGATTGAGGTTCCCCTCCCAGCAACTTTAGTTTAAAGCCCTCTTCAACAGCTTGGCATACCTATGACCAAAGATGCTTTTCCTCTTCTATGACAGATGGACCCCATCAGCCCCCAGTAGACCAGGTTTCTCAGAGAGTGCCATGGTCTAAGTAGCTTAATACCTGGCTGTGGCATCAGTCCTGTAACCGTTAGTTAATTTGCCAGATTTAACTGGCCCTTTCAAATTCCTTCCCTTTGACCAGGAGGATTGCTGAAAAAATTACCTGTGCTCCAGAGTCCCTTACTGCCACTCCCAGGGCTCTGTAATCGTTCTTGATACTGCTCAGAGTGCTCCTAACTGTACCACTGCTGCCCATGTGAAACAATAGAAGTAGATATAGTTAGTCAATGGACTGTGTGAGGCTCGGTAGTCTCTCAGTGACATTCCTGATACAAACCCGCAGAAAGGAGCACATTTCTCTAGAGAGTGCATCACATCAGCTTATGGGTGCTTCGTACCTCTCAGAAGAGAGTCGCCTAGTATTGTCACCCATTGCCTTTTCTTACTTGTGATGGTTGTTATACAGGGAGCAGACCAGGCTGCCTTACTCAGCTCCAGCATCTCTCCTGATGGAGAGGTCTTCCCACTAGAGAAACCCAGCTATCTATCTCCTTCTCAGACTCCCTGATGTTATGCAGCCTTCTCACTGCCTCATGCAGTTCAGCCACTGGCTCAGCCTCTCCCTTCAGGAGCTCGGTCCGGGTGGAGGCATTTGCCACTGCTGGGGTAGATGCTGTAGACTCCCCAGCAAGAGCTGCAGGTTTTGCTCTCAAACAAGTGCCTGCTTTCCTGCCTTGAGGGTCGGGTAGGATGAGTGCCCTTGGCCTGTGCAGATGGCCACAGAATGGTGCCCCATTGCTGGTTTATGTGAACTTCAAGCCTCTCCACTCAGACAGTGGAATGTCCCTCTTTCAAAGAGGCGCCTTTCCACACAAACAGCCATGCAAGCTGCTGTGTGAACTGTTGTGTGACCTGCTGTGCCATGTCCTGGCTGCTGTGCCATGCCCCATTTGCCTGCTCTGTTGGCAGCACTCCTGGTGGCTGCTGCTCCCCAGGGCTACCCAATGCAGAGTGCCTGCTGTTACTCCTGCCCCTACCCACACCTCACCAGCTGCTCACTCTTGTGAAAGTTGCTGGCTCCTGGTGTGTCTCTGCACTCCCCTGAGGTTTCCCTGGCTCAGGAATGCGCCCCTGTACACTGTGATCCCTGCTCCACTGAGGAATGTGCCTGAACCACAACTGATCGCCTCAGTGAGTGACTGTTGGTGGTGGTTACACCACACTTCAAGAACTTACACTGATTTCTGTGTCTGGTTTGCTAAGCATCTTAGGATCACTCCATCTTCTACTACATTTATGTATGTACTATTTCACATCACAGCTTCTTAGCAGTGATTGTTGCCATGGGTGACTCTTGTGGTCCAATATTTCTTAAACTTATGTGACCTAACAAAGCCTCAACGTTCAAGATTTGTTGAATTCTTCTCATCAGATGGGTATCCTGGACATATCATTGTCAGTAGACTTTTGTAGATATACTTGCTCTGGTTTTCTGACTCATCAGTGCTTCGCAGATGCTTTGGGGTTAAAGACCTACATGAGCACAGTTTCAGGTAAACCTTTAGTTGGTACCATAGAGTAAATCAAGTTGGGGCAGAAGAATGAAAGAAAAAAGATAAGAAATAAAACCTTGGATCTAGATATTTTTAGATGTTTTAAACACCTAATTCTAGAAATTTTCATATTTAATCAGAATATGATAAAAATTTAAAATGTCTGTTACCAGAACAGACTAATAAGATTCTCCTAGGAGTTATTTTAGCTGCTTTCCTAAAGAATTATCCAGATATGTATTTTTATTTATCATACTCTCTCATGAGGCTTTTGGCTAAATCCAATGTTTAAAGAAAGGTTTTAGGGTCCAGTGTCAGTCCTGTGTGAGTATGTTATACCTCACCAACCCTATTTCATTCTTCAGTAATAGCAGGTGTATTTTTCAAAATTAATATTATCTCACTTCTTTCTTCTGGATGAACACAGTATTGGTGACTAAAGAAAAATTACAAGTATGTTTAAATCCAACACATTGTGACAGTCATCTCATACCAGCGGCAAGAAAGCAGTTGAAAAATGTACGTTTTAGTTTCACTGCAGGCATGACTTTTGACTTCTTTTCTGTTCTTGAGAAAACGATGTTGGAGAAGGCATACTAATTAGGTAGTCACTTCCAAAAGTGTTACTCACATATAAGAAGTCAACCTGTTCAGAAATCAGCTTATTTAGGTTCTTTCTAGCTATTGTTTTTTCCTTGTACAGTTTAAGAATCATAATAGTTTTCAGTCAGAATATTCAGAAAAATCAGAAGGCAGTAAATATAATTTCCCTTTTTTTATATAGATAAAAGAATTCTTACCTAGGGGACCAAATAATTCTCTGCGCAACTAAGTGGAACATCTGGGAATTGAACTGAGTCTTGTCTGTGTTCAAAAGAGGTACCTTTTCTAAAAAAATGTAATGTCCTGTTGCTTCATAAATTTGCACAAATAGATCAGGCTGAACCTGTATTTTGACTCTCCTTTCTACAAGAATCATGTAGCAACAGAGTTGGTAATTTGTTTTACAGTGTGCCTTTTGACTGACTTTAATTACCAGCTACCCAAATAAAGAAGTTCAAAAGGGTCCTGCTATCATTAGGAAAGGAAGATAAAAGAGAGAAAGTGCTTTAGGAACTTTCCCAGATGACTATTCCCCTCTGAAGCAGCCACACTTATAGTTGTTAATGTCAGTGCACAAAGACTCTTGTCTAGGTCTAGAAGACAGTGATTCAGGTTGTTTTTAACAAAGCACCATGTTTACCATACAGCAGTGGTAAATACAATACAAATCATACATGAAGGGGCTTTTGCTTTATGCCATGCACCAAGGAGCTTCTCCCTGATCAGCAAGAATTAATTGTGGGTTTTTTTCCCCTTTAAAAAATATTCTGTAATCCAAGCTATAATTATTTTTAGGGAGGTGTTAACTCTGTGCTATGGGTGTGTTTATAATAACACAGCACCCTTCTGTCCTTTTAGTCCATGGGATAAGGATGTACCTCTTTATGTTATAAAGTTCTGTCTTCTTTTATATTTCCTCTGTGCACAGAAAGTGGCTAAGATTTGTGGAGAAAAGCAGTATACAATTACGTAATTGAAGTCAGTTCCATAATTAGTCTCCTTACTCTCGTCATACTACTTAGCATTGGCATCTTCTGGTACAACCAGTTAACAATCTCGTAAGAGTGATTTGAGTTGGATCTCAGTGTGTTAGTATTCCTGCAATGCCTGCTATGCTTTTCACAGGAAATATAAGTGGTGATAAAGAAATGGTAATTCTCATAAGGTTATATTTTACCAGAGAAAGTTTGTGGTTTATATTACAAGAAAAAATAAGTTGTTGTCTATAAGACATTCCTTTCCCAAATAGCATAGGTCTGCTTCAAGCAGAAGGGCAAAAGCATTTATCATAATGAAAAGTTTTAAGTAACAGAAATGCAGGTGGTGGTGTTAGCTTCCTTCATAACAAAGAAAATGATTCTTCAGGCAGTTGTGTCTCAGGGAGTCAGTTGTTCAGCCTAAAGGGTTCCAGCTCCTTCATCCAATGTTCCTTCTACCAAACAACCCAACAAATACCTTAACCGTCCCAATCTTCAACTTATATTTTAAGCTCAAATTGGTAGCAATAGTTGTCATGTGTTGGAATTAGACATGGAATTTTTATAGGAGAGATCCATTCAAATTTTTTTGGCATATATTTGCAAAGGAAGATTTTATATAAGATGGTGATACAAATTCATATACCTAGTGTCTGAGGGACACTACCTTGGTCCAACCACTAGATTTTTCAAATATTGCTGGTTTGGTTATTATTCTTTTATCATTCTTGTTCTTTAGATGTTCTTGTGATATCTTTACCATTTATAATGTATAATAATACATCCTTGTTTTCAATATACTTACATGCATATATATATTTATAGAAGTATATTTACAGAGAGTTTATGTTTTCTCTCTGGGATAATTATACTGTATTTTCAAGACAACAACATTTACTCAATTTATTTTCTTAATGTTCTCTGAGCCTTGAATCTTTACATTAATATTACTATACTTTTTCAAAGCATATTGTTTCACATGATATTTTCAAATAATAAGGAAAATCCAACACTACCTAACTTGAAAAGGGAGGATAGGTTTTGTTATGTCACTGACAAATTAAACATTTTAAGCACTGATCCCACTCCCTGTATGATCAACACTGCAAATTAGTGTTCATTGTGATCATGTGAACATTTATTTTTCCTGCATGTAAGTTCTACATAAGTTTTTACTGAAGCACACAAATTCATGGATAAAATTTGACTCTTGACTTTAAAAAAGCTAAGTACTTTTAGAAACAAGGATGAAATGTGGAGCTCTGAGTTTCTAGAAAATCACTGTTACATGATCCATGAATAATTATTGACTTTCAGTCTCCATGGTTAAAGTCTTTATAGTCTTTAAATATTTGTTTCAACTTTGTATGTTGTCAACTAATCTAATTGTTCTGGTTGACACAAATAATGCTAGATACAAAGAATAACAATAATTTCTGCTTTTACAATATTTTTTTATGGTCATATTTGTATGCGAATATAAAAGAAGACCAGTATAACAAAGAGACTGAGAATCAACCAAGAAGCTGAACTATTCTAGGTTAATATTCTCATTTACAATTCATTAATTGCTTTTGAATAGATTATGCTATTCACCATTTTCTTCTACTCAAGCTTTCCTTAGAGCTTTTCTATGGACATATTAGTTGTAATAATTACATGTCTGCAGACTCATTGCAGGAAAAATGCATTCTGTTGCCTGCTGCTGTAACCTACTATTCATGTAGTCAGTGGTTATCCAAGTCATATTATCTATTGGTTGACAGGATGACCTTACTTATATATAATTTCACTGCTGAAATATAATTTAATCAACTAACCTCATTTCATGAAAAAATTTAAAAGTACTATTAGCCTAAAACTCATTTTCTATGAACATAATTTGAAACAAGACTTAGGTCTCATAAATTATTTATGGAAAAGAATAACTGATGACATAAAAGGCCACCTAGTTCATTGAAATGTTTGTAAGGAAGCTTTTACTCCTCTAATAATTTTAATTGAAAAGAAACTCAAAAAATATATATAGAGAGACATTAAAAAAAAAAAAAGTAAAGAAGGGCTCTTCTACTCCTCAGTGAAATTATTTAAATTCTATGTTGAAGCTGCTTGCTTTTTCTCAAAGACATTTTAATTTTTCAGAAATGACAAAGTATTTCTAATCGGGCTATGTAATTCAACAAAGTAACAAATAAATAAAAAGTAAAAATTAGTATCATGTGGCAACATATTCCACATCCTATGATAATAGTTGCTCAACCAACCTTTCTTCATAAACCCCCCAAAGCAGTATATTTTTTCCTGTCCTCCTCCTTTATACAGCAATATTTCACTTGCCCCTTGCAAAACTCTTTGCCTCATGCTTTCCTTCCTCAAAAAGAATAAATGTGCCCAGTAAACGGCACAGATGCAATTTTCTTCCACTGTTTTGTGAAATAGAATGACTTACTGTTTCTCCTGTGAGGAACTGAGAAGCAGGGTTAATCTACCAGCTGGAGCACATTGGTTGGCACAATTTGGAAGGGCTGGCCAGTGCAGTGAAGTCCAACCCTTAACTACAGCCTTTTTGTTCAGCCAGTTGAGAAGTACACACTGCCTCTGAGTCCTTTGGGAAATCAGATGGTACCCTACATTTCAGATGATAGCTCAACGAAAATGTCTTAAATGTCTTTGGTGAGTATGGTCTGTTAGCAGACTCCAGAGAATGCAAGAGAGAAAGAAAACAATTTAAGAGTTTTAGTATTGCCTCCTAACTGTGTACCTATTTTCAGATATGCTGGGAATTTTCCACTTTCCTCAACACATTCTCACAACATTCAAAGAAAGAAACTTGAAACTCCCCAGATCAGCATCCTTCTTCATCCAGAGATGATACCTTTGGGATAAATAGCCCCTGATGGATTTTTCTGCCATGAATTTTTCTGATTGCTTTTAAAATGCTGATAAACTCTGACAATTCACAGATTTCTGTGGCATAATTCCCAGTATACAAGAAGTATTTCATTTTACTTTCTTTGAACATGTCACCTCCTAGTGTTATTTGATTGCTCCCTAATTGTTTAGCGTCTCCATGTACACTGTTTTACACATATCAGCAACACTCTCTCTCTCCTGAAGTTACTTCACAATGCTGAAGATCCATAGTCTGATTAGCTGTATCTGAGAAGAATCTATATATTTGATCAACCTGACTGTCCACTTATTTTTGTAATTTGATTACATTTTTTCTGATAAGAGGACCATATGAATGTATCAGGAAGTGGACTCATGTTGATTTACATAATATTTTAGTTGTCTTCACAATTTTATTATGTAGAATTAAAGCAGCTTGCACAACTGGGTCATATTTTCTGTAAGAATAATTCTTGTATGGACAATAAACTATATAGAAACTGATAAGAAGCTTATGAAATAGACATGACAATTTCTGTGGAGCCTGCATATACTAATAGCAAGGAAATAAGCAAATGTGCATGCTATAGGAGATTATATGGATCCTAAAAGACCAGAGAGATTGCTGACATAATTTTAGATTTCAGATTTCAGACTATATAAAAATAGATTTCAGTGAACATGTAAAGAATTCACAAATGAAGACTAAAAATATAAATACATCCAGCCTTTTAAAACACAGGATTGGATTAATTTTGCATGTTGCTTTTTTTTTTTTTTTTTTTTTTTTTTTTTTGTATGCAGCAACTGCTTATAGATACTTGAAAACTCTAAAATGAGAAAGAAGAATATCTTAGCTTTGTAGAAAAAGAGCTTTTTGCTTCATATCTTATTCGACAAATTATACCCTCTGCTGTATTGTTGTTTTATTACTTCCACTGTTCATACAAGTTCTAAATTATTGTATGATCCTCTGTGGTATCTGCAGAGGGATCTAAATGCAAGATGTCTTCTTGTGTGCCTTGACTCTGACCCTTACATCTAGCACTCACAGTATCCTAGACTTTAATTCTATCAGTACAAAGTGAAATGAAGTTTAAGGACTCAGTTTAAACAGGGAAAAATATGTTATGTTCCTTCCCACTCATTCCTGTGCTTTTCCAAACTTCCATCAGGGATGCTAATTTGTGTTAATTGATGCATTTTTCTCCTTGATCGTGATAACAACCATGGTGAATATCCTTGCCAGTCAAAAAGATCATAATAGACCATAATGGTAACTTTACTAAGAATAAACAGCCACTACTGCAGTTAATATCAATAGCATTTTCCTATCAAATATGCTTCCTCATGGTGATCTAAAAGCTACAAAAAATTTGCCAGGAGCATCAACATCAAGAGGGATTTCACAAGTTTAGAGAGAAAAAGAAGCAGCATATTGTTAATGTATAGAACATAGTATTGAAATTGCAAGAAAAACGAACCAAAACACAAGAGATGACTTGCAAACTTGGACCACTTCCTATAAAGAAATAGTCATTGAAACTTTTCAGGTGATTGACTAATGCACTAAAACCTAAGTTCACACTTCAGATAACACACTGTGACATCAAATCTTTGGTCCAGTTCTGGCATGTGGCGAGTTGAAACAAAAAAATTATTCACCTGATGGAAGATGTCTTCCCCTTTTCCCTAAAGCTCCACAGAGCTATCAGTTCACCTCCTGAGAACTGCCATTACAAAGATAGCCCTTGATCACAAATCCAGATTTATGATCCTTCTCCAACATCTACAGCATGGCCATACCACTTTGTAGATATGTTTGGACTGCATAATATAAGTTTTTAGTTGAAAATCATAGCATTGGCCTGCCTAATGCAAGTTTTTAGTCAAAACTCATATCCTTTCCCTGAAATACAAATACTGTCATTAAAAAAAAAAAAAAATTAAAAAAAAAATAAATCTTCCAGTGTTTCCCTGTAAGTAGCAGTCGTATTTCCCACTTAAATCACCCCAGCTCTTAGGCCAGGAATTTATGCATGACATTGTATCTTCCTGGACTGGCACTCAAAATGAAATTGAAATGCATCCTGGAGACATCAAAAACATAACTCTTCACTGAGCACCAGTACCTTTAAAACATACTATTCTTTCCAGAACCAGAAGTTAAGGTTACAAGATGATATGTAACCTATTGCCTCTCCTCAACTCTATAAAGAACCTGAGAGGTTGTCATCAAAGAATTCAGGTCAGTAATAGAACAAAATTCTGTCTCCCAGCCACTGACCTATAGCCCCTCTAAAAAACATGCAAACAAACTGTAAAAAATAAAAAACCAACAGAGTTGAAGCAAGGCAGTCTGACTTAGGTTTTTTAGCTAACAAAGCCATAAGGGTTTGGAAGTTTCTTTAGTATTTTTTGGCCTTGACATGTATAAATACTGGACTCAAGAAGTGTTTCACATAGCAGCATGGCAACATCAGATGATACAAACTAATGACCTGACAACATTACTCAGGGTTTGTTTGTCTTTAAAGTTGTATATCCAGACATAACAGTGCCAATCAGGAAATGATTGAGGGTGCACAGACACCCAAGCCCCCTTGGAACAGCTGTTACAGCAGGAGAAGAGATTTTGAACTCTCCAACCCTGATTAGTTTACAAGGTTAGAGGAGGAGCATGTGAAACAGTAAGGAGCATGAGAGAAGAACAGAGGACTGGATGAGGTCAAAGAAGCTGCCAGATCTTTGCCCTCACTGTTGGAAACTTTTTCAGTCGATAGGAGCAAGGAAAATAACTAATCGGCTGTCTACTCCCTTCACAAGTCCCAGAAGAGCCTGTGGGGCTGCCATCTGTGCTAAAAAGATGATGCCTTGAGCACCCTCTCATTAACCATCAAAAAGGTGTGAAGTAGAAGCAGCTGAAAGTCTTCAACTGAAACTTCTTTCTGTTAAAAGCTCCTGATCTGACAATATTCTGTGTTTCAAGGAACATGAGTATTTGATAAAAACTTGACAGAAACTTAAGAGGAATGTGCCATCAGCGACCCTGTTTTCCTGCCTTGGGCTTTGGACAGTACTGGGAGGCAAGTGTTCAGCAACTCTCTAACTGCACTGTTCAGTGTGATGAGCAAATCCCAGTGAAGTATGTTGAACTATCAATGCAATTAGTCATCCATAAGTCACAAACGCACCATCCATAATATCCAAGTGTTATCCCAAGTGCCTGACACACAGAGAATACTGCTATTAACAAGAAAAACATAGTAAATATGGTCTGTCTAAGCAAATGGTATATGCAGAATTCTTCACTTAGGGCAAAATAAGCAAAATTACAGAAGGAAAATTAGAAATATTATGTTTAAATAGAAAATATTATGTTTAAATAGAAAACTACTAGAACTACTGTACTGGCTCTTCCAAGAGATCAGGACTGGGATGTCTAGACACATCCTATGGAGTGAGTTGGGGTGCTGCCCTGGTTTCAGGTGGGGTAGTGTTAATTTTCTTGAACTGGGAGAGAGCATAGCTGGAGCACCCAACCCACATTTCATCTAGGTTAATTTTCTTTGAGCTAGTAGGGAGCACAGCTGGAGTGTCAGGCCCGGATTGGCCATTAGAGTATGACATGTGACATTATGCTCAGTATATAAGGAGTCAGGTTCTCTCTTGCTTCTGGTCAGTGCAGTGGGACGTTCATTCTGTCTCTGTCAGGATGGCTGCTGGGGGCAGACTGCCTATCAGTCACAGGTGCTGAGCAAATACATTGTGCATTACCTGTTGGACATGATATTGTTATTATTATTGTTTTGTTACCATCACTAAACTGTTTTTTTAATTCAACATACAAGTTATTCCTTTTTGTCTTTCCCCTATTTTACAGGGTGGGGTGAATGACCGGCTGCATGGTGATTGGCTGCCAGCTGCATTCAAACCATGACGGGTGCTCCGGTTTATGATTCTTTCTTGCTGATGTCAGTAGCTGTGAATGAAGGTCACATAAGTCAGCTGTAAAGTTTTTTACCAAACTGGTAGTATCTAAGACTTCAGATAGCTAGAGGATGTAATAAATGGGAGTTTATATTCACCATAAGAATCTACAAATCAATCCATACTTCCATTTTGCAATCTTCTTAGTAGTGGCAGCTTTTAACTCTGTATGGGAAGTGCAGGGATTTTGAGTGAGCGTTGTCCAAATGTATAGACCGCTGATATTGTCCATATTGAAGCTACACTTGAAACCTAAAGACTGGAGAGTCTAATGTGGAAATCTGAAAGTGGGGAAACAGCAAGGTGAGTACAGGTGTGAGTCTGGATAGAGCAGCCTTTTATGTATGCAGGTCATCCATATCTCATTACAGACCTCTTGATAAGCACACATCAAGCCACTGAGGTTCCTTCTCCTTATGCATGCTACAAAGCCTTGTAAATCATATCAGGACAATGAAAAAATAATCATGTCCAAATCAAATAACAACAAGGTAGCATAAGCTCTTACACAAGAGAAACAAAGCTGAATTTGGAGGACCCGTCAGCTCATTTCAGAATCAGGATAAAATAGTTAAACCAAGAACACATTCAGAGAAATGGCATACATACTTGTAGAAACATGCCAGGCCTTTATTTACCATCCTTTGTAATAAAACATCACAGATGCCATTTTTCCATGCCCAGAGAAAAATTCACTAAGGAAAATGTCAAAGATTTCTTGCAGAACTTGAATAGCACAGTATCACAGAATAATCAAGGTTGGAAAAGACATTAGAGATCATCCAGTTCAACCATTGACCTAACACTGACAGTTCCCAACTACACCAGATCCCTCAGCGCTATGTCGACCCAAATCTTAAACACCTCCAGGGATGGGGACTCCACCACCTCCCTGGGCAGCCCATTCCAACCCCTAACAACCCGTTCTGGAAAGAAATGCTTCTTAATATCCAGTCTAAACCTTCCCTGGTGCAACTTGAAGGACATTCCCTCTTGTCCTATCACTTGTTAATTGCTGAAAGAGGCTCATCCCCAGCTCTCTGCACCCTCCTTTCAGGCAGCTGTAGAGGGCGATGAGGTCTCCCCTCAGCCTCCTCTTCTCCAGACTAAACACCCCCAGTTCCCTCAGCCGCTCCCCGTACGACCTGTGCTCCAGACCCTGCACCAGCTCCGTTGCCCTTCTCTGGACACGCTCGAGTCCTTCAATGTCCTTTTTGTAGTGAGGGGCCCAAAACTGAACACAGGAATCGAGGGGCGGCCTCACCAGTGCCGAGGACAGGGGTCAGATCCCTTCCCTGTCCCTGCTGGCCACGCTAGTGCTGACACAAGCCAGGATGCAGATGTGTATA
>NW_020799095.1:135354504-135361502 GCF_003259725.1 Athene cunicularia
CCCCAGGTCCCTCTCTGACTGGCAGCTCTCCAGCCACTCCTCCCCAAGCCTGTAGCGCTGCTGGGGGTTGTTGTGGCCCAAGGGCAGCCCCCGGCATTTGCCCTCAGTGAAACTCCTCCAGTTGGGCTCAGCCCATGGCTCCAGCCTGTCCAGGTCTCTCTGCAGAGCCTCCCCACCCTCGAGCAGATCAACACTCCCACCCAACTGGGTGTCATCTGCAAACTGACTGAGGGTGCACTCGATCCCCTCGTCTAGATCATCAGTAAACAGGAGTGGCCCCAAAAGTGAGCCCTGGGAGACACCACTCGTGACCGGCCGCCAACCGGATTTAACTCCGTTCACCACAACTCTTTGGGCCCGGCCATCCAGACAGTTTTTTACCCAGCAAAGCGTGTGCCCATCCAAGCCTTGAGCAGCCATTTACCCCCGGGGAATGCTGTGGGAAATGTTGTCAAAGGCCTTGGTAAGGTCAAGGTAGACAACATCCACAGCCTTTCCCTCATTCAATAAGCAGGTCGCTCTGTCATAGAAGGAAATCAGGTTGGTTAGAAAGGACCTGCCTTTCATAAACCCGTGATGCCTGGGCCTGATCATCTGGTTGTCCCGCATGTGTTGTATGATGATGCTCAGGATGAGCTGCTCCATCAGCTTCCTGGGCACTGAAGACAACTTGACAGGCCTGTAATTTCCCAGATCATCCTTCCAACCCTTCTTATATATGGGCATCATATTGGCCAATTTCCAATCTCTCGGGACCTCCCCAGTCAGCCAGGACTGATAGTAAATGATGGAAAGCATCTTGGTGAGCACCCCAGCCAGCTCCTTCAGCACCCTCAGGTGGATCCCATCCAGTCCCATAGAATTGTGTATGTCTATGTGATCTAGTAGGTAACTCACTATCTCCTCCTGCATTGTGGGCATGTCGTTATCCCAGTCTGTCTTCTGGCTGAGGAGGCTGGATTCCCTCAGTACAACTAGTCTTGTTATTAAAGACTGAGGCAAAGAAGGCATTAAGCACCTCAGCTTTTTCCTCATCACTCGTTGCCATGTCTCGTCCTGCATCTAGCAGGGAATGGAGGCTCTCCCCAGTCATTAGCTGTTAAAGTACTTATAGAAACATTTCTTGTTATCTTTGACTACTGAAGCCAGATTAATTTCTCACTGGGCTTTAGACATGCTAATTTCTGCCCGGCATAGCCTCACAGCATCTCTGTAATCATTGTGAGTCGCTATCCCCTCATTCCAAAGTCTGTAAACTCTCCTTTTCTCCTGAGTTGCAGCCAAAGCTCCCCGTTCAGCCAGGCTGGTCTTCTCTGTCACCGGTTTGTCTTAGAGCACCTGGGGACAGCCTGCTCCTGTGCCATTAAGGCTTCCTTCTTAAAGAGTGTCCAGCCTTCCTGGACCCCTATACCCTTCAGGACTGTCTCCCAAGGGATTCTGTCAACAGTTGACTCAAGAAGTCAAGGTCAGCCCTTTGGAAGTACAGGATGGCAGTTCTGGCAGTTCTGATTCCCTGTCTCCTGGCCTCTCTAAGAGTAGAGAACTCTATTGTTTCATGATCTCTGTGCTCTAGTCGGCCTCCAGCCACCACACCATCCACCAGTCCTTCTCTGTTCACAAAGAGGAGATCCATCAGGGCACCTTCTCTGGTCGGTTCACTCACCAGCTGTGTCAGGAAATTATCTCCCACACATTCCAGGAATCTCTGGGACTGGTCCTGCTCTGCTGTATTGTATTTCAAGTAGATGTCTGGGAAGTTAAAGTCTCCCACAAGAACAAGGGCAAGCAATCATGAGATTTCTCCTAAGTGCCTGTAGAATCTTTTATCCACCTCTCTGTCCTGGTTGGGTGGCCTATAGTAGAGTCCCACTATGACATCTGCCCTGTTGGCCTTCCCCCTGATTCTAACGCAAAGACACTCCACCCTTTCTTAACTACACTTGTGCTCAAAGCAATCATAACAGAATATGATCCACTCAATGCACATACACAGGCTGTAGTCTGGTAGAACCTTAATATTACATATGGGTATATGTACTTTCAGACTTACTACTAAGAAAAAATCAAATTTTGAACCTGGTACCTGATTCCATCCAAATAATAGAGTGTGGTACTGCACATGTAGTAGATGTAATTTTCAAAGACCAAAGACACTTAACATACGTAAGAAACAAGAATTACTATCCAGTTCTTTTCCACTAGTACAATTAGCAACTGCTAAGCAAATGAGTAGTGGAGTCTGCAGTAAACAGACAAGAGAATAAATGTATTATAGTATGGTGATCGTCAGGGCTCCCAGCTCTACATAAAAAGCTGATTAGACTATATGTAGAAGAGATTCAGGGAAGTTTGAAGGGGAAGTTCCACACAAGCATGACAGAATGATGAATAGATATGTAGTCTTCTGTGATAGAATCAGAGTTTTACCCAGATATAAAAGAAAAGATTTACCTAAGTGTGTTTGCCCTCTCTGTAGATTAACAGAGATGGAAGTGAAATTCGTATTTCTTTGATTCAGAGTCCAGTAGATATTTGGACAGACCAATTCATTGCTACATAATTCTGGATAAGAATGAACAATATTTAGAAACCAGAGTTGATGAGTAGCCATTTGAACATAAATTTTCAAGACACTGTAAGGCAAATTAAAAGTGCAATATTCTGTCTTTATTTTTGCACAAGGTCAGAAAAGAAAGAACTGCAGCATAACAGTGGGATCTGTGGAATTTATTGTGTACTCCTGTAACATTCAGAGACCTGAAATAATAACATCAGTTTAGAAAGAATATGATCAGTCACTAAAGAAAGTAATGCATTGCTCAGCAGAAAATATCAAAATCAGTCCAGATACTATTTGTTTCATGATGAAAGAAAAATACATAGGATATATATTCATTTAATGGATTCAAGCGAAATGACAGAAAACTGAGTCTCTGTCATCCATGTAACCTCCACAGGACAAGAAGCATTACAGAAGGTTCAGGATAAGATTAAATTTTGTACACAACACATGTTTTTTGAAACATCTTTGACTGATCCATTGAGACAACTGCTACATAAGAACATTATTTTGTAATGTTCACAACATGACACTGAAGCACTACTCTGTAAGGCATCAGTGCTTAGATTCTGACACAAACATGTCAGTTACCATTCAAGTATATGCATCCAGAGAAAATTTTAGAAAGTGTGTGTAAGACAGAATTCATCTCATATACAAGACTGTTTCTGAGTGAATTATGTCCAGAGTGAGAACTATTTACTATGATGTCTGTCACAAAAGGTGTGCAAATGAAGAAAACTGTAATACGGTCACATCACTATCTATGTAAAACAATACCTTCTAAAAAACCTCATGTAAACTGAATCAGATTTTGATTTAGCTGCAAAAATATTTTAAATGTGTGTTATCTCTACAAAAATGTGGGTTTTAGATGTCTCATAGAACTGCAGTGAAACATATCTCAAAACTAGATGAAATTTCACCTCTAAATCTGCTCCAAATTTTATGAAACATAGAAAGAGAGATAATGTAATTTCAGCTTCACATAAAGTTTATGAGGATTACCTTCACAGAACATGATGGGCCATGGAACATAGTGGGCTACGGAAGATGCTATGGTATTCTGATATTATATAAGGTTTGTTGATAGTAAATGACAGGAAAATTATTCTGAGAATATAGAACAATGCAGCACCAATCATAGTGTTTGTTTGCCTCATAGTGAAGGTGTTCAGAAGGGAAGAACTTGAATGGTATGCAAAGTAGTAATTAGGTATGAGACTAGAAAGATCAAATAACCAAAAGAAATGTAATCATATTGCAGAACTGATGAAGTGTAAGAAAGCTGCTGGCATTTTAGGGAGCACTTCTGTGGTTATATTTTCCAAAATCTGTTGCATCAACAAGACAACACAGCATAACTGGCTATTCCTGAACTAAAGGTGGCTTTTGTAATATCATGTCTTTATATAATCATGAATTAGACATAAAAAAAAAAGTGTATGCTACCACTTACAAATTTGCCAGTTGGAGCCATTATAAATGGTGGTAGTATTGCTACTCCCCTTTGTAAAGAGATTTATCGTCTGTTGATGGCAAGTGTCATGTTACAACAAGTACAGCCAGTGTTCAAACGACTGGAAATTTACTACCCATGATATGAAAGAAATTGATTTTTAATGGGTAAATCGGCCTTTTTTTTTGATCAGTCTATTTTCTGTTTAGATAGAAGAACTACCTCCTTTCACTCTAGCCCTTAAGGAATATAAGCTTGCATTTAGTTGGCAAAGACCCACAGAAACAAAGGCAAGAATGACCTAAGAGTTTAGAATAAGACCAAATGCAAAAGGTAGCCTAGGAGAGCCATAACAGTTAAAGAAAAGAAGTTGGGCCAGAAAGAAACTGACTGAAGACAATTTTTCCCAATTTTGTGATGCATGATATTGTCATGGGAATATTGTTATGGTCCCATGTTCTGTATTAAAGCAAAGCAAAACAAAACAAACACCTGGGACCTGAAATAGGATTTACATTCCCAAATAATGGTGAAATAGGAGTATAAAGGAGCTATTTAGAGATGTAATTATACACAAGTTTATTTTATCCTTGTGCCCATAAAATAAAAAACTCAAGGAATAAGCTCTCTTTCACATTAAAAAAAACCAAAACCAAAACCAAAACAAAACAAAAAAAAACAAAACCAAAAAACTAAAGCTTTGTTTCAGTATGTGATGTGAAGGGAATGAAAGATGCAGCACAGTAATAACTGGATCAGGACTTAGATGTTCATGTCAGTTAAATGCCTTTATTCAATAGCTCAGCCTACTGAATAGTTCACCTGTTGTGTCTAATGATGAAACAGTTTTCACTGACAAGCTGATTTTCTCCTAGATTTTGGTACCCAACTTTCCACAGTTATGCCGTTCAGTTCACCCTAGATCTCCTTTCTGAAGCAGCACAACTAATGACAAAACCAATTTTCATTAGTCTAACAACAACTTTTTGTCACAATATATATAGCATTTTCCCTTTTTTTCATGTACTGTTTGTGAATGCAACAGATTGAAAACTGAAAATATCTTTTTCACAGACTTTGTGCTTGAGAGACACAAAAGAAAGTAAATCTGTGTATTTACTTTTGTAAGGAGGAAGCCTCATACCTCTTTGCAAATTGTCTCTGTTAATCATTTATGATCTGTCAGAACACTCCTTGAATTTGAATCGTAGTTACAGAATAATTTCTGTTAGAAGGGACCTCTCAAAGTCACCTATTCCAATCTTCTTCTCAAAGCAGGTTCAATTGTACTAGTTAGCTCAGGTTCTTGTTCAGCTTAGGTTTAAGCTCCAACAATGAGTATTCTGCAGCTTCTCTATTCTAACTTTCCTTCTGGTGATTTTTTTTTCCCAATATTTAATTGGAATTCCCTGTTGGAACTTTTGTTCATTGCCTCTTCTCCTATTACTCTGCATCTCCTAGAAAAAGTCTAGATCCATGTTCTCTATAACACTTACTTATGTAGTTAAAGTTATCAGTAACATCTACTTCGAGCCTTCTCTTCTTCAGGCTGAGCAAAATCCAGCTCCAGCTCTTGACCATATTGGTAGACCTCTACTGGATTCACTCCAGTATGTCATGTTTTTCATGTACTGGGGAGTACATGATTGAAGTTCAGCCTGGGTAAAAGGTAAAGTGGAGAGAGGTTTGTTTTAGTTTTGTTCTTATTTATCACTACCCTAATTGTTTTTTAACTGGAAATAAATTAATTTCCCCAAATCAAATCTGTTTTGCCAGTGAAGGCAATTGCTGATCTCCCTATCCTTATGTTGACTCACAAGCTTTTCATCCTATTTTCTCCCCCTGTTCTTTTGATGAAGATGGAGTGAGACTGGCTTGGTGGGCAGCTGATGACAAGCAAATGTCAACCCACCACAATGTGTGTGCAGTTAACAGGATGTTTGGGGAGCCATTGCTTTCTTCTGGGACTATGAGGCATGATGGCAGTGTCATGCTCTGTTCCCGAGCAAGTGCAAGTGGGGAGACAGTAATTCCCTCCTCCAGTAGAGCAGAACCCTTCACTGACCAATAATGGTCAGGCGAGTCAGATGGAGGAAAATTAAAACCAAGTTTTAATAATGTTTTTTAATCCAATGTCCTTTAACAACTTAGTAACACTCAATGCATATCAATCATACATAATTATATAGAAAATAAGAAGGCAAAGAAGAGGGGAAAAAAGAGGGAGAGAGAGAGAGGGGGGCGGGTTTCAGGCCAGCGGAAGGGAATTCCACAGAATTATTTTTGTCTCCTGCCTTATACCCTACATTAATGCGTAGTCACAGCATATGTAGCCTTATGATGCGTCTTCAGCTCGTCTACTTGCAGTATCATAATGTGTGTGAACAATAGGTAAGGGGGGGGGCTGTTTGACATAATAGAGCATAACAACAGGGGAAAGGAAAACTGGTGGTTTAACAAACACTTTTAGTACCGCAGGTTTTAGGGAACCATCAAGTCTAGCTTTTGATCACAAATTACTATGGTATAGCTTAAATATAGATGATAGTTTCCAACTTGCTAATAGTGCAAGGCTAGTTTTGGAGTTGCTCAGGCTCTTGACATAAGTCTAGGCTCTTGACATGAATCTAGGCCACAGCTTGTGGCGTCAGATAAGCAGTGAAGGAAGCTGAGTCATTATCTGCCCACACCCAGAGCAGCTCTCAACAGATAGTGAGTGGCTACCCAGCCTCCACCTAGTTCCGCTCTCTATCATTGCACAGCGATTGCATCCCTTTCTTCAGCAGATTGTTTACAACTGAGCTGAGCCTCAGAGGCAGCCCAATGTTAACTGGCACCAACTGGTTTATGGAGAAAAAAGTCAATCCCTGAAGGATTTCCTATGGCAGTACTGCCATAAAATAACATCATACAGAAGAAACTTCTGTTACTCTCAAGCGTTTGTGCTTTTTTGTGCATTTCAATATATAACAGCAACAC